>NW_005842549.1:153536-180700 GCF_000455745.1 Alligator sinensis
TGCAGACACGGCGTCACAGCAAGGGCTGGCAGGGGGCACGCGTCGTTCACGGCTCTGGGTAACCTGCTCCAGCGCTTTACTACCCTCCTCGTGAGAAAATTCTTCCTAATATCTCACCTAAACCCCCCTTGCTGCAACTTGAGCCCGTAGCTCCTTGTCCAGTAACCTGCCCCCACTGAGAGCAGCCCAGCTGCATCCTCTTTTGAACCCCCCTGCAGGGAGCTGAAGGCTGCTATTAAATCTCCCCTCACTCTCCTCTTCTCTAGATTAAATAAGCAAAGTTCCCCCTCACTCTCCTCTTCTCTAGATTAAATAAGCCCAGTTCCCTCAGCCTGTCCTCATAAATCGTGTCCCCCAGCCCCCAACCATTTTCATTGCCCTCCACTAGACTCCCAATTTGCCCACATCCTTTCTGTACTGGGGGGCCCAAAACTGAACACAGTAATGCAGATGTGGCCTCACCAGTGCAGAATAGAGGGGAATCATCACTTACTTCCCTTGACCTGCTGGCAACGCACCTACCAATGCAGCCCGGTATGCCATTAGCCTTCCTGGCAACAAGGACACACTCTTGGCTCATATTCAGCTTACTGTCCACTGTCACCCCCAGGTCCTTTTCTGCAGAGCTGCTGCCCAGCCAGTCAGCCCCAGCCTGTACCAGGCATGGGATTGTTCTGTCCTAAGGGCTTTGCACTTGTCCTTGTTGAACCTCATGAGATTCCTTTTGGCCCAATCCTCCAATTTGTCTGGGTCATTCTGAATCCTAGCCCTACCCTCCAGCATATCCACTACCCCACCCCGAGCTTAATGTCATCTGCAAACTTGCTGAGGGTGCGCTCTGTGCCATCTTCCAGGTTGGTGATGACATTGAACAAAACTGACCCCTGGGCAGAGCCGACCGGAGCAGAGTGCAGGGCCCGGGGCAAATCAGCCCATGCGGGCCCCTGCCCCGCTCTGATCCCAGCAGCATGGTAGCGAGCGAATGGACTTGAAGCAAGCAACTGTGGTGCAGAGTCACCATGGCTTCTCCGCCCAGCTTTGCAGGGTCCCCCAAAGTGCAGGGCCCAGGGCGATTGCCCCAATTCACACCCCTAGGGACAGCCCTGCCCCTGGGGCACTCCACTTGATACCAGCTGCCAACTAGACATTGAGCCATTGATTACTATCCTCTGAACCCGATGCTCCAGCCAGTTTTCTATTCACCTTACAGTCCATTCATCCAGCCCGTACTTCCTTAGCCTGCCTGCGAGCATGTTGTGGGGAGACTGTACCAAAAGCCTTGCTAAAGTCAAGGTATGCCACATCCACTGGTCTCGCATCCACGGAGTCAGTCATCTCTGCAACGTTTCACCGAGCTGTGACAGTGGCTTTCCACACTGGGACTTTACGTTTCTAGGAGTCTGCTTTGTGTGCAGCAAAGCTGCCCTTGTGTCCTTCCAGCACGGCAGTTTGTGACGGGGGACACGCGCACTGTGCTGCTTTTCCCTGCTCTCACTCACTGCCTAGCCCCTGAGCCACTGCTTCCTGGCACTCACTCCAGTGGCCTGGCCAAGAAGAACTGGTCTCTGCCCCTGTGATTTTTCATTTGTTTCCATGAAAAAGACAGCCCAGGTCCTGCCCCAGCACTGAACCGATACTGTACACCACCCCGCCCCCCGCAGCTCCCACCTGTGCCCCTGCAATCCCTTTCACTTCCTGAACACAGCACACCAGGAAGTATCGCTGCGTAAAGCTGTGCCCTGTGTTGTTAGTCAGCCGGCTGAAACCAGTGAGCTGCCTCTCTTGGGAGCAGGTGGAAACTCAGGTGCAAAGGACAGTATCACAGAGGTGCTGGATGAGAGCCAGCTATCATAATACAGGACTACACTTCAACCAGATTTCCCATCCTCTGAGCCGCTCTGTGGCCAGCTGCCAGGCAGCTCTATCACACTGGGGCATGCACTAGAGCACATCTCCTTAGGCAAGTCCCTGCAAATCCCTTCTCTTCGTGAACCCAGTTAATTGACTCAACCTGGTGAGAAAGGGACTCTGCACCCTGTAACTGGCTCCTCTGCCAGCATTTATGCTTTTCTAAGGAAGCTTATTCATTTCATCAGCGCTAAGTACTTCTGCAACTCAGGTGTCTACTAGTTCTTACAAGCTAAAGCATCAGTGAGAGGAGCTCTTGGTGTAAGGAGCAGCAATCCGAAGTGTCTGGGGAGAAGATAAAAAGCAGATGACGATGTAAACTAAGGGCGCATCTACGTCGCTGTAGTGACACACTCCAGTGATTTAGCATCCGTAGATGTCTACGCGTGACCAGCAGCTACTTCACCGTAGCGGCATGCTCTCCTGTTATAGTGCACTGCTACAGCAAAGTAGCTACTAAAAATAACCATGTGCCACACGTACAGCAAAGTATGGGTGGTTACTGCACCACACTTTAGTACTGCTAAAAGGAAATACTAACGCACAGCGCAGTAACAATGTTGCCGTAGGGCAACATGTAGACATGCCCTAAGTGAATAAAGAGAGTGACTGGGAAACTCTGTACAAGGGTTTCTCTTAGCTTTCCAGCTCCAGAGCTTGTCTGCTCCATATTTCACTATAGTCATTTTTTTTATGGCTTGTATGAAGTTATGCCTCATTGGACCAGGAGTACACTGTGCCAGGTGAAGTACAAACACAGAACGCAAAGATGGCCACTTCCCTGATAGATCATAAAATCATAGAAAAGCAGGGCTGGAAGGGACCTCAGGAGGTCGCATCTAGTCCAACCCCTGCTCAAAGCAGGACCATCCTCAGCTAGATCATCCCAGCCAAGGCGTTGTGTAACTGGGTCTTAAAAACCTCCAAGGACCGAGATCCCTCCACCTCTCTGGGTAACCTGTCCCAGTGCTTCACCACCCTCTCGTAAGAATTTTTTCCTAATATCCAACCTAAACCTCCCTTGCTGCAACTTGTCACCGCTGCTTCTTGTTCTGTCATCTGCCCCCGCTGAGAACAGTCCAGCTCCATCCTCTTTGGAGCCACCTTTCAGGTAGTTGAAGGCTGCTATTAAATCCCCCCTCAGTCTTGTCCTCTGCAGACTAAATAAGCCCAATTCCCTCAGCCTCTCAGAAGGCACGTGCCCCAGACCCCAAAACAATTTTCGTTGCCCTCCACTGGACTATCTCCAGCTTGGCCACATATTCCAGAAATATGTTTGTTGAATATATTTCCTACGCAGCCTTGACATCTGCCATGTGCTTTTCAACACCTGCTGCTCTAGACCTAGGACCCCACACAGCCACGGGCCCCCACTTGAACACACTCGATGCCCTATGAGACCGAGACTGCGTACTTCAAGTCCTATTTAAACCCCATGGTCCCAAATCCATCCTTGGTATCATTCCATTAAAGCCATCAGAGGTCAACTGGGGTTGAGGCTGGCTCCCAGTAAGGGGTTGGCTCCTCTGTACTGCAATGGTGAATGCATTCAGGTATAAAGCAGTCAAAGAATCCAATGGAAAGAGGACTTACCAAGAGAGGGCAGTGGGTCTGTTCAGGGAAGCTGCTCCTTGCCTATGTGCTCTAGAGTCTAGTGCATGCCCCAGTGTGACAGAAACAGAGCTGCCTGGCAACTGGCTGTGGAAGGAGTGGCTCAGAGGACAGAAAATCTGGTTGAAATGTAGTCCTGTATTGCGACAGCTGGCTGTCATCCAGCCCCTCCATGATACTGTACATTGCACCTGACTAACAACGCCGGGTACAGCTTTCTGCAGCGATACTTCCTGCTGTGCCGTGTTCAGGAAGTGAAAGGGATTGCAGGGGCACAGGTGAGAGCTGGGATACAGTATCGGTTCAGTGCTGGGGCAGGACCTGGGCCGTCTTTTTCATGGGAACAAAGAACAAACCTCGGGGGCAGAACCTGGGAGCAGTTCTTCTCGGCCAGGCCACTGGAGTGGGTGCTGGGAAGCAGCGGTTCGGGGGCTAGGCAGTGAGCGAGAGCGGGGAAAAAGAGCACAGTGTGCTCGTCCCCTGCCGCAAGCTGCAGTGCTGGAAGGACAATGAATGCAAGCCCTCCAGCCCCTACATCATTTACTCGGCAGGCTATCCATTTGACATGACCTAGCGCTAAGGCAGCTGCCCCCACATGCTGTATTCAGGTATTCAGGTGCGCAAAGCATTCCACTGCAATAAAGTTGTGAGAGTTTGGGTCACGCAGTTCGCTGTCTGCCAAGTCTGTGGTATTATTCATAGCTCCATGGGAGACCACAACAACATCCCCATACCCTTCAAACAGAGTTCAAGTGCTTTAGTGGTAGTCAGTGCTTTCTAAGCAAGCTGCTTGGAGGTCAGGACCTCAGTCCACAATCCACCAGGTTCTCAGATACATTCCCCACAGCCAGGGTCCTGTGAGGCAGTGTTGGAGAAAGCATCCATGTGCATTGCACAAAGCAGGTTGAATCCAAGGTCTGGCCATCTATAGGTATGTAAGGGGTGAATATAGGGAATTGGGAGAAAACCTGTGGACAGATGCCTTGCTGGGATCATTTGCTCTCAGCAATATTCCTGCCCAGAGCAGGGGCATGGGTGACTGGTAGGGGGAGAATGGGGGGAGGGGGGTGCAGCACATGCTCCCCCAACAGGGCCGTCCCTGCCACCAACGCTGCTGGCGGCATCTGTGGGTGCTTGCCATCTCCGTGCCCGCTGCTGATGCCACCGGTGGCATCTGCGGGTGCTCGCCAGCCCCATCCCCGCCATCAACACTGACTTCTGCAGGTGCCCCGCCCAGACTCAGGAGGCACCAGTTACTCATGAGCAGAGGGGTTAGACTGGATGATCTTTTGAGGTCCCTTTCAGCCCTTAATTTCTATGATTCTATGATCTAGTCTGGCTGCTTGAGCGGTGAGAGAAGCAGGCTCGGGAGAGAGGGAAACTGGGTCTGCATTCCAACCAGGTGTCCTGTTACTTGCACTTCCAAGGAGCGATTAAAGGTTGACTCACAGGGTGGAACCAGAGAGAGATCGAGTGAGGGGAAGCTGTGTCCTCCAGCCCCATTGCAGTGTCTCCCTCAGCTGAGTGACACACATTAAGGTATGTGTCACAGGAGGAGGAGAAAGGAGGAGAAAGGTCAAACAGTAAGAGCAGGGGACTGGGGATCTATGCCTGAGTGGTACAACACAGGAAGCTTCTGTGCCCTATTCTTGGGTCTGTTGTTGATTTGCTGTGTGACCTGAGGTCTCTTTAAGCCTCAGTTTCCCCACTTGCTGTATGAGGAAGATAGTTGTCTAGTGTGGAAAACAGGACCTACCAAAGCACAAAGTATTGTCATAACAGTCACGCTGCACTATGGTGTATTTCATAGTTTCATAGATTCTAGGGTCGGAAGGGACCTCGGTGGGCCATCTAGTCCAATCCCCCTGCCCCTGGCAGGCAAGAAAAGGGTCACCAAACCTGGTGATGTGATCCCATTCAGATGCCTGCCCAGTCTCCTCTTAAAGACCCCCCCAGGACAGGGCGAGCACCACCTCCCTTGGAAGCCCATTGCAGATCCTGGCAACCCTGACCATGAAGAAATTTTTTCTGATGTCCAGTCTAAAGCTACTCTCCGATAGCTTACGGCCATTGTTCCTTGTTGTTCCAGGGGGTGCCCTGGTATACAGATCGTTGCCTACTTTGTGTTGCTCTCCCCTTGTGAATCTGTACACTGCCACAAGGTCCCCTCTCAGCCTACTCTTGGAGAGGCTGAAGAGGTTAAGGTCCCTTAGCCTTTCCTCGTAGGGCCTAACCCTGCAGGCCTCCAATCAGACGAGTGGCTCTTCTTTGGACCCTCTCCAGGTTGTCCGCATCTCGCTTGAATTGCGGCGTCCAGAGCTGGACACAGTACTCCCGCTGCGGCCTGACCAGTGCCGCATAGAGAGGGAGAATCACCTCCCTGGACCTGTTTGTGAAGCACCTATGGATGCACGACAAAGGGCGATTGGCTCTGCTGACTACTTCATCGCATTGACAACTCATGTTCATCCTGGAGTCAACGGTGACTCCAAGATCTCTTTCTGCCTTAGTGGTGCTGAGAAGGTCGCCCCCCAGCCTTGAGTAGCCAAGGCTGGGGATTTTGATTAGGATGTGCCTGTGCTCCTGCCGGGACTAAAACCTGGAGGTTCCTGGTTAGAGGCTCAGAGTCAGATCGATCACCATATTCCTGGAAAACTTTGCTGTACATTCATCCCCCTTCTCCCCTCCACCCAACCTCTCTCTCACCCACTGACTCTTCAGTTTACATCTTCACTGACTGCCTGTCTTGCATGCATACAAACCTGTGGCTTCTTTTCTATTCATTCCATCCAAGAAGAGCACACACCAACTGCAGAGGCTTCCTCAGCCTGATGAAAGGTATTTAAACCCAAAAGCTTGCTAAAAAATTTTTTTTCCAACTATTTAAGTTGGTCTAATAAAAGATATCAGATTCACCCAAAAAACCTGGAGTCAGGGAGGAATTTAATCCCCTGGTCAGACTGGTAAGGACTGTGGAAGTTTTGTCTTCCTTTGTAGCATGGGTCATGGCCCTCTTGCTTGGATCTCTCAAGTATATTTTAACAACCCTTGCAGCGGCAGGACATTGGCCATCATTGGGCACATCTACACTTCACACTGCATCACTGTAGCTATGTGCTACCTCACCATAGCACCACACTATGGTGACACAGCAATCACATGCATCTACACGTCACCATAAACTACTTCACCACAGCAGTGCGCTCCCCATTTTAGCACGCTGCTACAGTGAAGTAGCACCTAAAAATAACCATGCACAGTGCATGCAGTGCAGTACGGGCAGTTACTGCACCGTGCCTTAGTACTTCCAAAAGGCACTTACTTCCAAAAGGAAGTACTAAGGCACGGTGCAGTAACAATGTCACTGCAGGGTGACGTGTAGACGTGCCCATTGTCCCTCTGCTTTGCCTGTGGCAGGTTAGGGTGCTATGCCGTGTGTCAGGGTGGACCATGTAGTTTTACTAGTAGGTTAGGCAAGGGTTTATATAAAATGATTTGGATGGTGATGATCTGGCCACTGGCAGGGGTTTGCATTAAGTGACTTTCAGAGGTCCCTCCCAAGCTTACTTTTGTATGATTTTACAAGCCGATGTGCATCACTGCTTTCAGAAAGCTGTTTGGTGATGGCATTGTAAAATGAATGGCAGTCTGCACTATGACACTAGCTGCATCCCCTGCCAGCACCTTGGAATGAAAGCCCTTCTTTCCAAACATCTGCTTGACTGTGATCATGCTTGGCTTTGCACTAGCATCAGCCAGCTCCATCTGTAGTGACAACAATGGGAACACCTGTATAGGTAAAACACTGTGTTTTCAGCTCCATGCCCTAGAGCTCTGCTCATAGCAGGACTGGATCACCTAGTAGCTAGGGTTAACATCAAATCACAGTGGCACATCCACCTTGGGGGAGCACAGGTGTAGTGAAGGTGTTTGTTGATCAGAGAAGATGCAATGAAATTCAAATGGCTAGTTTCCAACTGGGTCCCTGGTGCTGAGCCTGGGCAGGCTCCTCCAGCTGGCTCCCCCACCTGCTTCACTGCGGTCACCCAGGGTCCCCGCTGCAGCCTCCGGGGCCTCCTACTGCTGTGGCTGGCCTACAGCTGAGGCTGGGTGGCTCAGTCTCTGGGACATGGGCACAACTGACCTATGTGCCCACTGCAAGGCAGTCCAGCTGGCCCTGTGTGCCTGTCTGGGCCCAGGACAAGCCCTGGGTACCAGGCAGGCTCCAGAGCAGGCTGCTGCAAGCGCTGCTCTGCTCTGCTCTGATTTGCTCAGCACATCATGCTGGAGCAGCAGGTGGATGCAGTAGCCACAGAGACACTCTGGCTGACAGCCAGAGCATCTCCCTGGGGGACTCGGCTTCCAGTTGCTCAGCACATGCTCCTGGAACATGCGTTGTGTTGGGTTGGGTTTTTTTTTTTGCTGCAGCATTTTTTGATACCAGGGGCTCTCAGTATCCAATTTTGGCACCGTGCTGCAAATTTGCAGAGCAGCGAATTGTTGCACATGTGCCACATGTGGTTTGTGGTGCCTTAAGACAGCTTTGAGGTACTGCAAACCAACCGCACATGCACGCTCATCTGGGCGTGCCCTAAATCTATTTCTTACATCTTTTAAAGAGGCTTCAGATGATGCAAATCCTCCCTCCTGTGGGTGAATGTGGTATTGCAAACATCCACGGACGGTTGGAACCAGCCAGGATTTTTAATTCAGCAGACTGTTGCCAGCCCAGCAACATTGAGCAGGAGGTCTGAAGAGCTGTGATGCCTGGTTGACGTAGCTGTGCCAGCACCAGCCCCTAATCCAGATGCCTTTTTAAAAGTACAGCTTGCTTTGCTTGTGCAGGATAGTTTCCTGTACCAAGATAGGGGCACTCACAGTAGGAGTGCTCTGCTGGTGTGTCATCCCAGTGGTTTTTGTCACAGCAAAGTGCTACTCCTGTAACATGATTAGAGAATGACAAAGCGACTGTGTCTGTGTTACTGATGCAAAAATCTAGAACTCCTGGTTCAGAAGTGATATTTTTTATTAGACCAATTAGGAAATCACAAAAAAAATTATCTTTTTCTGCAAGCTTTCAGGCTCAAAGGCCCTTCTTCAGGCTCAGGGAAAATTACAGATGGTAAAAAGTCCCCATAGGTAGGAAGTAAACTTAAGTTTTGTACAGAGGAAGCTGGAGATGGAAATCTGTCCCTCTGGGTCCATGAGAGTGTCTTTGTGAGTTGTTCTGAGTTGCTCTTTGTTGTGCAGATCAGGCAGGATTCCTTCCCTGGAGGTGTCAGATAACAAGCAGGGAAGTGAAGAAATCTTTCTTGTTCTTTCAGCAATGAAGTTTCAAATCCAAAAATTGGCTAAAATTTGTAACCTTCCATGTTTCAGAGATGTATCTAGTAGCCGTGTTGGTCTGACACAAAAAGAAATGCAAAAATCTACAACTCTCGGTTCAGAAATGATACCTTTTATTAGGCCACCTAGGAAATCGCAAAAAAACAAATCTTTTTCTGCAAGCCTTTTTATTTATTTAGTTGCAATTTCCTAGTCATCTAGTCCATTCCCCTCCTCAAGGCAGGATATATACATGCAAACAACAGGGTATGAGGAAGATGAGCAGAAAATAGCCTGAATTCCTCAATATAACCAGACCTGAGGTTGTTGACATCTTTAATAGCATGCAGCTAAACTAGGATAAGAGGAAAAGCTATGTGACTATATTGCAGAAGTTTGCAGAATACTGCATACCAAAAACAAGTGAAACATTTGAGAGATACAGGTTTCACAAAAGAGTGCCAAAAAGAGGGTGAATCTTTTGAGGAATTCCTAACAGACCTGAAGTTGATGAGCCAGGACTGCAACTTTGGGCAGCTAACTGAGTCTATTGTATAGAATCAGATAGTAATAGGCATTGGAGATTTGAAACTACAGAAAAAGCTCTTGGAGGATGTGAGTTTGACTTTAGACAAAGCAGTGAGAGTGTGCCAGGCAGCAGGAGTTACTCTCCATAGTCTACAAATAATGCAGGGAAAATCAGAAACAGCTACAATAGCCCAAGTCAACAGCAAGCAAAGGGACAATCAAAGAGCAGTTACAGCATGCAAACTAATGCAGTATATCAAGACAACACTGATGAAAGCACAGAAGAGCAATTCTATGTGGAGACTGGCTGCAGAGACAGGAGATGACTGGATTGTTGCACTAGAAACTAACTGAAGGGTCATTAATTGCAAAATGGACACAGGTGCATAGGTAAATATGTTCCAGAACTAATTGTTAATAAATTAAAACAAAAACCAAACTGGATCAAGGGTGAAAATGTAAAACTAAGAGCTTACAATGGGGAGATGATTCCCATCAAAGGAGCATGTGAGCTAGAGGTAAAAGTTAAGGATCAAGTTGAACTAATAACTTTTGTAATAGCCACAGGAAATACTATGCAAATACTGGGGCTAAAAACTAGGGCCATGCGAAGCTTCAGTTGGCAGAGATTCGGCCCGATTTGGTGGCCAAATCTCCAAATCAAGTCAGAGGACCTTATAATCTCTCCAAATAGTATTGGAACCCTTCCAGGTCTGCTGGGGAGCGGCGGGGCCCCGGAAGTGCTTCTGGGTCTGCTGCCAAGAATGCTAGGGAGCCCCCCGCGCTCCTGTGGGACACTCCATCCGCCCCAGCATTGTAGTGTTCACGAGTCGCCTGCTACCTCGAGGTATGTAGAAAAAACATTTAAAGCTGTGTCTATGTCCAAATCTCCAAATATCTTTCCGAATCGATTCGGAGGGTTCCAATTCAATTCGGAGAGATTAAAGGGTCCTCTGATTTGATTCGGAGTCGGAGATTCGGCCACCGAATCAGGCCAAATCGAATCGGGGACCAATGCTTCACACAGCCCTACTAGCTAATATACCTCCCAGACTACAGAAACTTTTTTTTCAGTTACAATTATATGATTTGAGATTAGACTATAAGCCAGGCAAAGAACTAGGGATGGTGCAGTATTGGGAATCCACCCTTGACTTGATTGATTCAATGGCTGCAGTTTCCAGGTGGCTTGATTAGCTTAAAATAGCTTATAGAATAGAGTTTTGTGATGGTAAGTTCCTCTGGCTAGGCTATTGTCAATTAACAGCCAGAGGCTCTTGCTTTCTCATTCAATTATCTACTGATTCATACATACTTGCATTCAATCAGGGAGACCAGCCCAGTACAGCAATACAATTCCAGTGCTCACAAGTCCAATGCAGTCTTATAATAATATAGTTCTAGTAATACAAGGTCTGACTTTACTTTAAAGAAAAATACAATTGTTAAAAGTTAAAAGGTATCAAATATAAAATACAGACTGCCAGGGTAAAGACAAGACAGATGGAATATAAAAAGAAAATATAAGTCAGTCAATAAATGCAAGTGTAAAGTAGTGAGGATCAAACGCTGGGGACAGTAAGTGAGTTAGGTTAGATGCAGTAGACTGATTTAGCATAAACTTTAGACAGATATGGGAAGTTTTCTTTGAGAAATAGGTTTTAATAAAAGGGGGAATGTATTCACCAGGATATATTTACAGTCATGTTTTCAATGCACTTTGGCATGTGTTGTCTGTTAAAGGCTTTGCTTTAAAGTGGATATTTTAGTTCTTTTGTTTTATTTAGTGACACTTAGCTCAATTGATATGTAGATGTAGTTTGTAGGGTTCTCCTACAGAAAGCCACTTGAGCTTTCTGGCTTGCTCAGAGCCTTGCCACACCCATGCCATGAGTGTGCTAGATCTCTGCCAATACTCAAAAAGAAAAAAATGGGGGGTGCAGGCAAGAAGGGGCTTCTTGTTACAACTGCAGAAGGTTATTAAAGCCATCACTACTGGATGGCCTGGTCATTATATACCATGTCCATATTTTCAGTTTAAAGCAGAGCTCTCAGTGATTGATGGTGTTTTTGTTCAAGGGTCACAGGATGGTAGTACCTAAAGCACTACAAGCAGATATGATTAAAAGAAAACAGGAGGGTCATCTGGGCATTGAAAAATGCAAAAGGAGAGCCAGGGAGGCATTATATTGGCCACTCATGAATAGGCAGATAGAAAATGCTGTACGTAAGCGTAACGTATGCCCAAAATACCAGCCTAAGAATAAGAAGGAACCAACATGGATAGACAATGATATTCAAGAGTCATGGTATGAAGTAGGCATTGACTTGTTTACACTAGCTGGCAACCATTGCCTGTTGGTTTTAGATGATTTTTCTCACTATCCTGAAGTCGCTTTACTGGCCGGTATGACTGCACAGCTGATTATTCTGCGCCTTAAATCAATCTTTTCCAGACATGGAATTCCACATAGGGTTATGTCTGGAAATGGTGCCCAGTTTTCAGGGCACAAATTTTAAAAAATTGCATGGGACTATTGTTTTCAGCATGTTACATCAAGCCTGAGATACCCACAGTCTAATGAGCTTGCAGAAAATGGTGTTAGGATAATAAAGTGAGTATTAAAGAAAGCCAGTGATTCAGGTGGTGATACACATCTATCGATTTTCAATTACAGATCAGCTCCTCTAGCACATGGCCTGTCACCTGCTGAGATTTTACTCAACAGAAAGAGGAGAACTAGGTTACCCAGATTGGCAGTAACAAATCACAGGACTGACGCTGACTTGCACAGGTATAAGCAAAAGGCTAAGGCTAAACACAAATTGCACTATGACTGAGGGTCACGGGCATTGCAGGCACTATAGACCCATGATGCAGTTCGTCCTTATAATGGTGAAAGCTGGGAACAGAAAGCGCAGCCGGCTGCTCCCCAATCTTACGACATATTGACTCAGGATGAACAGTCTTTTCAACATAACGGGAGACACTTGCAACACATTCCTGAACAAGGGAAGGAGGATAGGAGGAGTGAACAGCTGGAGACTACTACACACAGGCAGACCCAGGAAAGGTGCTCAGAGATGACAGAGGCACAAGAACAGACACACGCTCTACTTACTGAGGAAGCCGAAGCAGCACCACGCAGATCAAACAGACTATGTGCTGAGCACCACAAAGACCTATTGAACAATGTTAATGTTAGTGTTATAATGTAGTTTCTTTACCAAAAAGGAAAAAAAAAGGGTTATTAAAAGGTGTGTTATAGTTAGAAAGCTAGATGTTTAAAAAGGGGAGATGTGGGAATAGTACATGGCCTCTTTATGACAAGCTGCTGGAAATGGAAACAGAGAGCACATGTTTGGTGATCCAGTAAAGAGCGGAGAGTGCTACTGGTTGCTGTACAGAGTTGTCTGCAAAACACTGATAATTTTTTTCATGAAGATAATAAACAAGATTTGCATTTATCACGAAGGTATACTTCTTTAACAGCACTCATTATTACAATATGTATCAGTTGAACACAATGTTTTATTGATATATTTGCAATCTTCAAGCAATTTGGAAGCCTACCAGTGCCACAATCAGTATAATAAAATTAATTCCCATATATTTTGGCAGTTGATTTTGGTTTTTTTAATCGTGGAAAAATCAGAGCTCCCCCTGCCCTCTTTGCTCACTAGGACACTGGTCCATCTGCAGGTGTCCGCACATTGCTTTGTGGTGCTGAGCAGCCCTGTTATGCTGGTGCCCTGCCCCTGCCTATGCTGTTGCCCCTCACTCCTGACCCACAGCTCCCTGGCCCCAGCCCCCCCAGTGTGTGTGGAAGGGGGTGGGTGTGCGGGGAAGGGGAGTGTGGGCACAGGTAACGTGGTGGAGGGGTGGGGTGGGCACATGTCCCCTGAGATTTCTGCGCCCACCACAGGGTGCAGGGCTGCAGTGTGGCTGGACCAGCTCTGGACACATGCCACCTCTGCAGCCCAGCAGGGGGGAGCCACTGCGGAAGGGAGTGCTGCGATACCATGACCACCAAAGTGAGGTGTGGCAGCAGCGGCACAGAGTTGTGCCCCCCACTGCTGCCAGGCAGGCAGGGGACATCTGACCTTGGCAGCGCAGTTCTCCCTCCCACACTGGGTCCCTCCCCTTGGGCTGCAGAGGCGGCTCCTACTTGAAGCTACCCAGCCCACTGCAGCCCTGCATCCCGCTGTGGGCACTGAAGTCCTGCAGGGCATGTGCTCCCCGCTGCTCCCCCCTCCACATTGCCTTTAAAGGAGAAAATCTGTATTTTTCTCCATTAAAAGGGAAGATCTATGCTTTTCCACAAATGGAAAACCCAGATCCCTGCTTGTAAGCATAGGTGATGCGTAGGGGGGATACGGGTGGCACGTGCCCCCCTTGAGATTGACTGTTGCCGAAGCTGCTGCTGGCTTCTGCGGGTGGTTGCCGCTCGCCACCTACCCCCACTCCTCTTTGCTGCCAACACCAGCACCTGCAGGCGATCACCGCTCTCCGCCAATGCCATTGCCGGCGTCTGCAGACGGTCCCCGTTCACCCCTTGCCACCCTCCCCAACCACCAACACTGCTGCTGGCATCCACAAGCAGTCCCCACTCACTGCCACTGACACCACCTACTAATGGTGCTCCCCCAGTTTCAGGAGGCACCAGTCATTCACACTTGTAAGTTTTGTCTTGTGATCATTTTTGTTGCTGTGTTGGACCCTTTCCAAGCTGTCCACATCCTTCTTGAGGTGCGGGGCCCAGAACTGGGCATGGTGCTCCAGGTGACGCATCACCAATGCTAAATACAGCCAAAGAATCACTTCCCTTGGTTTGCAAAAGACACTGATGTTAATACAACCCAGTCTGCTGTTGTAACAAGAGCACACTGCTGGCTCAGATTCAGCTTATGGTCTACTGTAACCCCTAGGTCAGAGGCAGGCAATTATTTTGGGTGGAGGGCCACACACTGAGTTTTGGCAAGCCATCAAGGGTTGCATGACAGGCAGCCAGGGGCAGATAAATATTAATTTTCTACATTTTTTAGGGGTCCCATGGGCTGGATAGAATGGGCTGGCAGGCCACATCTGGACTGCAGGCCGCATTTTGCCCACCCCTGCCCTAGGTCCTTCTCTGCAGTACTGTAACATAGCCAGTCATTCCCCACTCTACTTTGAAATACAGATCTCAACCAGCAGAGCTAGTGGCCAGTTGCTGTTTGCAGGAGATGGACAGGTATACAAAATGAAACTGTGCCCTCCTGCTTCCAGACAAGAGAGGGCAGTAATGCAACCCACATCATTCTACTACTGGCACCACCTGACGAAGGAGGTAGAGGCCTGTTTCTTCTTCAGTGGAAATACCCACGATTAGGGAACAAAAACAAAGAGGCGAGTTTGCTTAGGAGAGTCAGCTACAAAGAGGCAGTGGTTATGAAAGCTGGTTAGATAGGATTTTCTCAAGGCTGCAGTGTCTGGGGATGGAGAATCCTGCCTGGGTGACAAGGGCTGTCACAGTCAGGTGGGAAGCCAGGAGGCAGAGCAGGTGGAAAATGCTTGGGAGGTGCAGGCTGCATGCCCCTTGCAATCTGGAGAATGGGCATGCGCCCATGCCGACAAGAACCCTCTCCTGTGGCAGCAGCAGTTATTCCTTACTGGGAGCTACATCTCAAGACAGGCAAAATTCCCTAGACACTGTCAAGAAACTAAGAACAAAGCAAGAGTCTTGATGCAAAAACTAAGGTGTCTTGATGCAAAGAGGGCCCAGCAGCAGCAGTGGCAGCAGAAGCTTTCATAGTAGAGCCAGCAGGGCAAACATGCTGCTGGTAGCTAGCTATACAGTGTGACGTATGATGAACTAACCCGCCAACATAGAGGCATGTGCTATGTTTTTTACTTCTTCATGACACCAAGGGCTGGCTGGGCTTACATCAAAAACAATTCTGTTCTACCCAGTTTTCTTTTAAAAACTCTCTGGGCAAATATAGAACTAATAGGATTATGGCATTAAAAGACATCTTGAATGAAATCCTGGGTCCAGAGAAGATGGAGTTTTGCCACAGATTTAAATAAAGCAAAAATATCACCTTCTGCATTTAAATCCAAATTAAATGGGGCTTATGCATTCTGACATTTATTTAACAGTTTTCTTTAACTCAAACATCTGAAGAACACTTAAGATGAAAGATATCTCTACTAGAGTCACGCTCCCATCTTTCAGTTTAGGGAATAGACACTAGCAAATCCTCTTGAGTCAGTGAGGGGAAACCAGAGTTAATGTTCTTGATATTTTGAAGATTTACGAGGGGAGGAAAATTGCAGGTTTTCTACTCAGATCAGTAGAAGGCAGGCTGAATTTTATTCCTTTTAAAGGTACCTTGATGAGACAGAGCATGCTGGAGTGCAGAGAACAAGCCAGTGACATTTGTACCCATCAGAGAGCCAGGCTAATTGTGATGCATAAGGGTGAAGGAGCATGACATGCACAGTGTCATGTGAACAATGGAATAGTTTCATCAGAAAGGGAAAGGACAAAAGGACATGACAGTCAGAAACTCAAAGTGACTAAATGGGTGTACCAGGGTCTGGTATAACTATAACCCTTACCCTGCTCCAGGGTGCCCTCCCCTTCTTACTCCCCCCCACTCTCCACCCACCCCGCCGCCTTTGATGCGATTGTTTAATGGAAGGGAGGCTGCTTGAGGATCCTAGAATGAGCCCATCCTACTAGCCACCAGCAGGTCCCTCCCAGACCCTACTCCCAATCTATTAGGACCTCCAAAACCACCCCTCTCAGCCCCATCCAAACCACCAGTGAAAACAATAAGTTATATCCCACTGCTTTGCAGCAATGCTTCCCTTTACCTGAGGTTGTATTCTTTCACAAGGCATCTGTATTGTACTGGCAATCCTTAAAGCGGCTTTGGGGTCAACCCGGCATCCCCTCGCAGTCTTCCTGGCTAGGAGCTCTTCATCCTGTGGCTTGCAGGGCTAGACTGCCTGGCTTGACTCAGCCCCAGGCTTATATGCCATCTCCCATAAGCCCTTTAAATTGGAGAAGTGCTTATTGCTAGTGTTTATTCCCTAAACTGAAAGATGGGAGTGAGACTCTAGTAGAGAGATCTTTGATCCCATAACACACTCACAGCCCATCTTCAGCAGGCAGGCCCCCTGCTCAGCTCCTTTCCCATCAGCTTTCAGAGCCAGACTATTTGCTCTGGCCAGGGTTTATATGCCCAGAGCCCTGCCTCCTTCCGGTCATCCTGGGCAGCCTGCAGGGTGGCCTATAGCAGCAGAGCTAGCGCTGCAGTTATTCACTTGCTACTTCCCCAGTACCACAGCAATAAGCATTTCTCCAATTTAAAGGGGTCAGGCTGCCTATCATGCTATGGCTGGCCCCTTCTTGATCGCCTGAGTGCAGTTCGCCTCCCTTTCCCCCTCTCTCAGTAACAGGAACCATCGGTTGTGAAACTTGTGTTATGGGTGCTTGTGCAACTGACTGTGCTGGTCTTGGGGTGGGGGGGTGCGCGTGGAGGGGAGACACTACTGCAGGCCTAGCTACTAAGGTACTGTGTTACCAGTTAGCAATCAATCATGATTCAATCAGGGACCAGCTGAATACACAGTAGCTAGCTAATGTAGCCAGTTAATTAGCAACAATTAACACCTACAAAACCACAGACTGAGGAGATGAAATAATCAATGCAGATAAACAACTGCCCCAAGGAAGAGACAGTCAGCTGCACAAGTACCCATGGCATGGGTTTTGTCTGTCGACAGCTAGAGGTGCAGTTCCCCCCAAACCCCTGCACCTATCTTTTTTAAACCTGGCAGGCTTTGTGGCCTCGCCAGGGCCACTACCCCTGCAAGTATCATCCAAATCAGACAAAAAACAACAAAGTTATAGATATTTCATTGATTCCCCATTATACCCTATGGCCGGATCTCCGAAGCGGCTCCCAAGCTTTGGAGCCGCTTCGGCCGGATCAAAGCGGGAACCCGGTCTGGAGCTCCAGATCGGATCCCTGGCATCCGAAGCGGACAGCTCCAAAGCCAGATCGAATAGCTGCCTACTCGCACAGGCCTACTAGACTCCAGCTCAGTGCATTAGTCATGCAAGATTAGCAGAAATAAAAAGCTGTCCAAAACTACAGAGGTGTGGTTATTTTTACAGGGGTAACTTTCAAAGGAAAATAATGAAACTTCAAAACAGCCATGGTTTGCTTCTCTCAAACTAAACTGAGGCTGATTTCAGTTAGTGGATCCTGCCTTGCCTTTGCCTGCCTTGTACTACCAAGAGCCAGCAATGGTATTATCCTCTTCTCCTTGCAGGTGTGGTGTACTTATGACTTTGCCAAGTGCATGTAATAAGGACAGGCCTTAGCATGTAAAGAGTAGAACAATGCTATTATTAAGTCACGGTGTTATACTAATTGCTCATTAGCTTACTGTAACACAGTAAGTGAGTTAGCACAAGCAGAAATATGACTACACCTGCCCCTACAAATAAAACTGCGTGGCTGGCTTTTATAGAGCAGTGCTGCTGATGAAAATACACAAAGAGCACGTCTGGACATTCATGAATGTGCAATAGTTACTGGCAGGCAAGCTTCTTTGGTTAGGTGTGATATCTTTTATTAGACCAACTGAGTAGTTGAAAAAAAGTTCTTTGAAAGCTTTTGGGCACAAGCACCCTTCTTCAGGTATAGGGAGTCTCTGCTGTATTGAGATCTCCAAGGAATGAAAGAAGCTAAAAGTGTGACAAAAATGTCTGTGCATTTTAGTACTTGCTTAACAAAGTACTAACTAAATGCACAGCAACTAGAATTACTGCACAGTTGCTTAATACTGCGTGGTAGTGTATCGGCACTGTCTGTGCTGTGACATGCTACTGAGCATTAAACATCTCGTGTAGACGTGCCCAGACTGTCATAAACCTACCCCCAAAATAGGAACGATTTGGGGGTTCATAGTGCCTCATGCAGACGTATTTGTTCCAACTTTGATTACCTTAACCTCAGGTCTGGTCTCTGTCAAAAGCTAATGATCTATTCATTTGTATCACTTCTATCCCCACATGGATTATGTGATGCTGTGTCTATGTGTTGTTCCAATTTTGTCATGGGTTAATCAAGCAGTTATAGCCAGGTCTCTAGTGAAGGGCTGTTGTTGGGATGGACACCCTGAATACTGGGGCATCGATCTGTCCATAAAGAGAATCATCAGCCCCTAAATAACAGGTATGGTCCATTAACTGGGGGACTTTCAGGTTCCCCAGGCAGGAGGGAAGTTTCTGGAGGACCCTCAGACTCTTCAGCAAATAGAACAATACTGATGGGGGAAGCAACAGCCTTGAAGGTACTTAGAAGTTGTCTGTTAAGTAATGGTGGTCTTTGGAGGGAGGGAATCCTGTTCCCCAGGAGCAAGAGCTGGCAAAGTGAGGAGGAAGGTTTGAAATCTCTGACAGGACTCTCTAATGCATTACGTGATTATCAGGAAAGAAGGTAAGAAACTTTTTTTTGGTTTTTTTTCACTCTGTCTCCAAACTATGGGGTCAGTTTTTCCTTTTATAATTCTTTTCTTCTGTGTAATCAATCCTTTTTGCTGCTTTGTTACCTTATTGATTGCCCGTGGCAAAATGTGATCTTGGAGCAACTGATATTTCAGGGCTGCCTCTCCTACAGAGGATGAGAGCCTATAAAATTTGCACAACCCAAGGGGATGCTGGCAAAATGACCAAAGAAACGTCATGCTCCGTATGTTTTTGGTGATGTTTTATAGCTGTTCTCCATGTCGTAGCCATGAACTTCAGCCTCATTTATTTGCACCTAGTGGAACCATATGGAAGCAGAACAGGAGACAGGTTTATATCCATGAACTACCTATAATATGTAGAGTTTTTAAATTTCATAACACGAAGTTTACTTGTGATGAGATGTGAATACAACACTACATATTTCTATCTAGTAAATTGAGACATGCTGGTCTCTAGTATCTGACAAGGCGTTACTCGCTGCTAATGTGTTTGTTCTAGAAGACAGCTCAGTTAGGACATTGCTCTCTTACACTCTGAACAAACCAGTTTTGATTGTGCAGGTGAAGGGCCCCAATTTGGCTTATAAGTGCAAATGCATTTGTTCCACTTAACATGCAAATGTGGGTGTTTATTCACATGCTCCAGGAGGTGGGGGAGAGGAGTGCTTTAGAGCAGCGTCTCCATGCTGAAAAATGCTGGTGGAGGTGCTTTAACTAAAGCTTGTTGAGCCAGCTTTAGTGCCCCCGTTGCTATTTTTCAGTGCGGGGATGCTGATACATGAGATGCTGGAGTCTGGAGTGCGGTAATTACCATGCTCCAACACACTGCAATTACAGCGCGTTGGACCAGCCTCAGTGTATGTGTATAGGTGCCCGTGGTGGCTGGAGAAGCTACTTCACTGCATTGCAAGGGATATCTACCTTGTTGGTAACTTTGATGGCATGGTCCCCAGCAAGGATAGGCAGCAGATTTTGAACCTGAGACTTCGGGTTCCACAGCACGGACCTCCGCCATTTGAGCTATAGAAGTAACTTGGTAAGCAGGTAGGAGAAGTATAGTTTTTTCCAATATTAAGCCAGCCACAAGAGGAGGAGACATGTCATATATATGGCTAACTAATGTGTCATAACAGTGCCCTGATTTTATTCATCCCTGAACTAGGTTACCATTTGCTTTTACCAATGCCTGCTAATGTTCATTACTGCAGCAAGAAGTGCAAGACAGACTTCAAAGACATGTCAGAGTTCATGCCATCACCTGCTTGCATTCCCCTCTGCTGTCAACATAGGTGACATGTGGGGGAGGCACGGGGAGCACATCCCCCCCACCCTGGATTCTGCACTGACAGTGGGGCATGGGGCACAGGGCTGCAGCCCACCCAAAGCCAGGGCCCAGCAGCAGTGGGGGTGGCAGCAGCATGATTCCTGTGCTGTGGGCAGGGTGTGAGGCGTGGGGCTGCAACTTGGCTGGAGCTAGTGCCCAGCAGCAGTGGGGGCAGAGGCAGGAGCAGGGGTGGCAGCGGCGCAGAGTTGTGCCCCCCCACTGCCAACACTTAAGTGTCGTCTATGGCTGTCTGCACTGGACAGACATAGCAATCCATGTGTGAAAGACTGAACGGACACCAATCCTGACATCAGGTCCAGAAAGACACACAAGCCTGTGGCAGAATACATTAACTCCCCTGGATATTCCCGCTGACCTCAGAGAACCTCTTATACAATAAAACTTTTTAAAAAAACAACGAATTTTGTTGTTCTTACAGGCTGAATTGTGAAGTGTGATCGTAAGAGAGATTATGAACTCTTATCCCATTATCTGGACTAGTTTTTATAACCTTATGTCTCTCATGGGTTAACTGCTTGGTTTACCCTCTTTGATCTCTTCAACCCACCATTCCCCACTCTTAGTAGCGTCAGCTCCCCTTACCCCTTCCTAACCCTTTCCCTATCCTTTGTATTTAAATCATCTTTTTCCTTTTTAATTATCTCCACTGCTCTCTGCAAGTCCTTTCATAGAATATGGTGAAGTAGGCTATAACCTATATACGCTCTTGCTTCTCTTAACAAATTGGTCTTAAGGTGCCTCCCTGCCTTGCCTTCTGCCAGACTTCAGAGATCCAGGAACCAAAGATTATTGGAAACTGATGATGAAACATCATGATTAGAGAACTAACGATGAAAGCGGCCTCCATAAAACATTACTTAAATGGACAATTACAAACCTGTGGTTTTACAAATCACATTGCGCTAACAAAAATAAAACAAAATCTGCAAATTCCACCTCTCTACCTTCTCCTGATGTGATTTCCACAAAAAGGAAAGTACAAAACCTGAAAAGGCCTTTTTCCCCAACACAAGCTTCATTTAGGCAGCATGATAAAAAATAAATAGGACAGGAAATTCATTTAAAAAAAAACCCTCTCTGAGGGTGACATTCAGGGAAAGGAAGCCATGTGGGAAGGTGTCAGTAGTAGTGCAAAGACCATCCATTTGAAGGAACAGATCTTAGAAGACTTTGAAAAAACTGAGATAAAATGTTTTTAAAAGAAAGGAACACTTCAGGGCTGTGATGTGTCATGCGTGGAGGCTTATGCCTGTGAGTTGCATCATGCTTTCCCCACGCCCCTACTTGAAGGGCAATCCAATCCTGAATCTGCCAGAGCTCATATAGCTTCACTGGTCAGAGGGAAAAGATAAATCTTACTTTATGCACCAGGTGAGACAGAAAGTGAGACGAGCAGTACAAGAAACAGGTAAATCTCTTCTCTTCATCCTGCAAAAGCATGTTAGGGTCTCAGGGCTTTCTCACAGCTGATTCAGCCCTGAATATGGTCCAGCTGAGGCCAATGAGGCAATGGCTGGTTTGGCTGGCCGCGAAAGAGCTGTGTTTGGGTAGGTTACCATGCGGGGTGGGCAGCTGGACTTGGGCTGCTCAACACGTATTCGTTCTGGTTTCTAATACATAGCTCATCTCCCTGTTCTTGATGTTTGGCTTAGCTTTCCTACTATTGTTCTTGGTGCTCTGGCCTCCTGCTTTGCCTCTTCAACCTGGCCTTCGTCCAAATCTCTGTTATAGTTGGTCCCAAGCCTTCGATCTCAGGCTCAGCATTAACCAAGAGCCTTAATCACCTCCATGCTGGCCTCTTGTTATATGGATATAATTGAATTAGTTGTGTACTGCTCTTCTCTCCCCACAAACTTTCCAAATTCCCTTGGTGCTTCCTTTCCCAACCCTGAGCAAAAGCACAGGAGCAAAGAGGGGAAAAGAGAATGCATATGGCTCCTCAGGTTTCCTGTGGTTGAGAAACAGTGCAACTCCCTAGTCTCCAACAAAATTCTGAATCTAAACCTCTTTCTGCCCCAGGCTAATATAGATGACTAAAAAAGAAATTCAATTGAAGTTAGAAGCCCTGGGAGAAATGTCAGTACGTGACTAGAGTCCCCTACAGCATCCCTGCAATACAAAGCCTTGTTAATGGCTTAATTGAACTTGGAGTAGAAGGGAGAAGAGGGTCCAAGTTAGAGGTAGGGAAATCAGGACCCAGATCACAGGGGCAAGCTGCTGGAGAACCAGAGAAAGGAAGAAGTTCATTTTTTCTTAGAACTAAAATTAACAAATTACAGGTTTCCCTCGCTTTATGTTGTACATGTGTTCCTGGAAAATGGCGCATAACTCAAATTTGCATAAAGGGAACCCACTTTACAATGTAACAAACAGGGATACATTCCAAGACCTGGACTGTACTGACCCCCAGACCCATTTCTACCACTTTTACAAGACAATTTTGGTACTCACCAACAGCAGACAGTATCGTGTTGCTGCCAGGTGGCTTCATGGCTCACAGCTCCCAGGACGCCACGCTGAGGCTGGACCAGGCCGGGCTGCAGGAGCCAGCGCTGCAGAGGAGAGGGGTTGTTTGTGTCTTTGGCTTGTGTGTCTTGTAGTTGTGAGACAGGATTATCTATACTTTATGGAATCTGTTAGGTGAGCACTTTTATGGGATGACTTGGGTAGGGATGCTCCTGCTTGGAGCATGGGGATGGACTAAATTATCCCTTGAGTTTCCTTCCAGCTCTATTTCTCTATGCTTATAAGGAGGGACCTACTGAAATCACAATTGTGCAATTTTCATGGAAACAGTCATTTTGGGCAGATTCCATGCTTTTGGTGGGCTCACTGCAAAATAAATAAATAAATAATTAAAACTTACCAGCAAGCAGAGAAGCCCTGCAGTCTTGGGGCATGGGGGGGGAAGGCAGAGGGGGTGGGAGGGGGGAAAAGAGAGGGGGAGGTGGGGTGGGGCTGCTCCAGGGCCACAGACCATGTACAGAGTATTCACTATGGTGAACCAGCAGTGCATCATTGAATAAAACCCATCACCGGGCAAGAGGCTGTCACTGCCTGGGAAGGGAGGAAAGGTAAGGAGGGCAGTGAGTCAGGCACGGCCTGCAAACTGCCAACCCTTCATAACTTTACTGGGTTCACCGCCGCATGTTCACTATAGCGAATGCTTTGTACGTGGTGTGTGGCCCCAGGGTGGGACTGCTCATCCTGCTTGCTGCTGGGAGCAGCCCTGCCCCCTGCCCCCACTCAATCTTCTCCCCCATGCTACAAGACTGCAGGACTTCTCTGCTTGTCAGTCAGTTTGGCTTTGGGGGGGGGGGGGCGGGGGGCTGTTTGCAAGGAGTCACTGCTTGTGGATAACCCAAAACTACATCGTAATTACCCTAGTTAAGCCCAGAGAAATCATGAATCCACATTTAATAACACAAGGATTAATGACTTCCCTGGGCTTAATCAATGTAATTACACCATGGTATCAGGCCATGTGGCAATCTATGAGGAGCGGTGAGACTGCCAGGGCCCCTCAAACAATCAAAGGCATGAGGGGGAAGGAGGCAGGCGCGGCACTCAGCCGGCAAAAATGACAGCTAGCCCTGGGATCTGCCCAGGAAATTGGCCAGCCACCTCCTCGGGTTTGGTGGACCCCTACATATAAGATGCGAGGCAGGTGCATCATATCAATAATCCCTAAAGCATCATAGCTGCAACTGCCCCCACCAGTGGTGCTCTCTACAGACTTCAAAAAATCTCCCATTAACATATACATGCTGCAGGAAATGGCAGTCGCAGCTGGAGACAGTTGTAATGACACCACCACTGAGCTACTTCATTACTAGATTTACTTTGCAATCTCTGCTAAATGCCTCATGTATGGACCAGAACTACAGCTTGGAAAACTGGTATGTTCAGAGTTTGGAGACGCAGTTCATTTATTTCCTGTCACTCTGTGGGAAAAGGGATGTGTTAAATATTCATGTAACAGCAGGATATTAAGCAACTTATAAACAAAACAATCAGCTGCCCTCCCCTCCTTGCTTTGCTCCTTCCTAATATCAAGGAGGGAGCTGGTAGCCTGCAATGAAGACTGCCCAGCAATTTCCATTAGATTTATCTGTCATGCGGAATGAAGGCTTTTTGGAAAATGTCATTAAAAACACAGCAGCTCTTTCCCAGAAAGATTTGAGATTTATTTTCTTAACCTGGGCAGATCAATATTTTTCCTCTAATCGAATTCCTGTCTTAAGCTCTTGTACCTCCCTGCTTTTGGGCACGACTGGGAAATTTGGGGTAGGGTAGGCCCCATAAAAATCCTTCCAAACATGGCCAAGTTTTAAGTCTCTGGGGGAAGAAAAGCAGGGTTCTCGCATGATACAGGACACCTATGGAATGCTGACATTCAGGAGTAGAGGATTTGGCAAACGCCCTTCTACCCTATTCCTCAACCTCCCTGTGTGCCTTCCTCCTGAAGTTAATCTTCCCTGGCACCTACCCAGATCCTTGCCCGGTTTTTCCATCAGACCTCTCTTAGATTCATAGATTGTAGAGTTGAAAGGGACCCAATGGATCATCGTGTCTGACCCCCTGCCCCTGGCAGGAAAGAGGACCGAGGTCAGACGACCCCAGCCAGGTGCCTATCTAGCCTCCTCTTGAAGACCTCCAAGCTAGGTGACAGCACCACCTCTCTTGGGAGCCCATTCCAGATCCTGGCCACCCTTACTGTGAAAAATTTCTTCCTAATATCTAACCTAAATCTACTCTCCACTAGTTTGCACCCATTATTCCTAGTTACTCCCTGGGGTGCTCTGGTAAACAGCGCATCCCCAATTCCCTGCTGTCCTCCCCTGATAAATTTATAAGTGGCTACAAGGTCACCCCTCAGTCGTCTTTTGTGTAGGCTGAAGACATCCAGATCTCTCAACCTCTCCTCGTAGGGTCTTTCACAGAGACCACTATTCATGCGAGTGGCCCTCCTCTGAACCCTCTCCAGATCCTCCGTGTCTCTCTTGAAGTGCGGCGCCCAAAACTGGACACAGTACTCCAACTGTGGCCTGACCAATGCCGCATAGAGGGGGAGCATCACCTCCCTTGATCTGTTGGTCATGCATCTTTTAATACACGACAAAGGTGTGACTGGCTTTGTTGATGGCCTCGTTACATTGCCGGCTCATGTTCATCTTGGAGTCAATTATGACTCCAAGATCTCTCTCAGCCTCTGAGCTGCTGAGGAGGACATCTCCCAACCTGTAGGTGTGCTGGGGATTCCTCCTTCCCAGATATCTCCCCTCATTACTAGAGCACCCAAGCACTTCGCAATATTTAACGTATTACTCCCCACCACATGTTTGGGGGTAGGGCAGTGCTATTATCTCCATTATACTAGTTGGGAGCTGAGTCTTTGGCACACATTACACTTGTGACACTAGTGCAGCTGGGCATGGAGGATCAGAGGCTTCTGGCAGGGGGCACTGAAGGTTTTCCCCTGCCAGAGAGTTTAAATCCCATGCCCAGCACCCCACTGGGGCTGCCTGGCACAGGACATGAAAGGGTCCTGATGCTGACCATAGTTGATTGTCAGCATCTGGACTTGGCCAAGCCCTGGTCTAGAACCCATCCAGGTGCTGTCTCAAATCCCTACTTGTTGGCAATGGGATGCAGCTCACTGGGACCCAGCACTTCAAAGTGTCTATATTGGCCACAGCCCTAATTTGGAAACAACTCAGGACTGTCCGGCACTGGGTGGACAAACAGTTATTTGCCGGCCCCCTGCCCTGGAAAGCCCCAGGTCCTGGGACTATCCCCACCTGATCCCTGGGATAAGGCTGGGGGCAGCTCTGCAGTGGTGCATTTGGGACCGGGGGAATCTTACGCCCCATTCCAAATATCATGCCTCCTGCCATGCACATCTGGCACAGCAGGAGGCACCATGTTTTGGATGGGGCATAACATTCCTCCAATCCCAATCATATCATTGTTTTAACATCTGTCAGGGCCCTGAGTGATCTGCCTGATGCCATACTGGAAGCTGTGGAAGACCAGGGAACCAACCTGGATCTCAAGCTGTGTGCTGCATCACCGACCCTAAACCAGGTTAGTTCTCCTGCCACTCCTCTTCACTCAGGCAGCTTTCTCCTTTCCTCAACAGTGAGGAGAAGCACTGAGAGCATGGGAGAAACCAAGGTCTCTGCTGGCAGTGCCTATGGCCCTTGGCAGCCTGGGGTGCCAACTGCAGGGGAAGTTTTGCTGCACAAAGGATAATGTGTGTGGAGTAGCTCTGTGCAGACGACACCAACTCATGGTCAGTCTTAGAAGCTGTGAAGAATGGGACATGCTCAGTGCAGATGGACTCAGTGGAGAATTTGTCTGCCCAGCCCTAGGTGTAAGCCTGACCATGATGATCCAAAGGCTTATACCTGGCACATGCCTGTCACCATCACTCTCCCTGCCAAATTTCAAGTCCCTGCCCCAAATGTAGGAGGCCCTAGAGTTTCTCAACTAAACATTTGTAATTTTTTTTTAACCTCAGTACCATAACTACCCAAATACAAGACAACCCTGAATTTAAGATGACCCCCTGAATAATTAGATTCTATACTGTACACGGAAAATTTATAATTATAATTTGCCATGCATGGAATCTAATTACTGGAGGATCGTTTTAAATTTGTCTCCCCCCCACTATTGCAGGTGGTAGAGGGAGAGGTGGTGGGGGGTCAGACAATGAGGTACAGACAGTAGGGGGGCAGGTGGTGGGGTAGGGAGTTGGGGGGCAGTAGAGGGGCAGGTGGGGGGCAGTAAGGGGAAAGGCAGTTAAGGGAGCAGGTGGTTGGGGCAGCTGCGTGTGCCCCCCCCATTTACCCCTGCATTGTGCCTACATTTACCCGTACATTTACCATTTACCCCTACGTTGTGCCTGAT
>NW_005842549.1:180789-186448 GCF_000455745.1 Alligator sinensis
CCGTAGCAGTGGCCTGGAGCTGGTTCTGCTGCTATAGGGCCAGGCTGGAGGACTTGCCAGCATGGAGCAAAGTTAAGGAGGAGTGCAGCAGTGGGGGAGAGAGGGGGAGAAGTGGCACAGAGACTGGGAGCTGCAGAGGAGGAGTAGCAGCACATGCAGAGGGAGCAGTGGGCGGGCAACAGCTGAGCCTCCAGTCCCGGCCCCAGGTTGCGGCCAGATCTGCAGCAGCTGTGCCCCTGTTGCCTCATACTTGATTGAAAGGTGAGGGGCTTTTTTCCCCTCCATGTTAGATGGGGGGGGGGGACAGACCCCATCTTCTAATTGAGTAAATATGGTATATTTTCGTCTTTCTCATGTACAGAAGTGGCTAAAATATTTTAGAGAATCAGCACAAATGAGAGATCACAAAGAAAATTGCAGCCACAGCGGTTAAAGTCTGGAAAACTAAAAACAGGATCTTATCATCGGGAAGTGTGGGGCAATCTTCCATAGACAATGTTTCCTGAATGAGCTATAATAAAACGTGAAGATGTCACCTCATGGTTTACCTTATCTTTCAGGCCACTGGAGAGTTACGCTCCTAAAATTTGCTTGGCATATATGCCAATGTAAGAGTCCCCCATCTCAGGAGACAACTGCCACTTGAGAAACCATACTTAATTCTAGCTCTATACTATAGTCATATCTCTATAATCTATTTTAAACACAATAAAACAGTTCAAAATGCTTTGAATTTTTATTTTGTTGTGCCCAGGCATCAATCTAGGATAGTAGAAAAATGCATCCTGCTTGCGTGCTGAAGATTGGGGTAGACAGATAGCCCCTGAAGGCCCTCCCAACCCTATGCTGCAGCACCATGGGGTACCTTGGGCTTCTTTCAAGGATGCTGTGGAGTGCAGCCCGATGTTAGCACCGTTAGATGTAGAAACATGATTCCCAAGATAAACCCAGAGATTTCAAATAGGAATCCATAGTGTTAAAAACATTTTGACCTGTTGTGGGCTATCTGAGTTCTTTGCAATAGAAAATCTCCTATGTTATTTTTCTGTTGTTATAAAGTGAGTGACAACTAAGAGCTGGCATTTTTTGAGGGGTGCCTTGAGTCTAATGAGGAGCGACTTGAGTCTTAAAATATTAAGAACTGCTGCCCTAAACAATAAATCCTGATCCAGTTGTCCACATTTTTCAAAACTCAGAGGCAGAGAAGGTAGTGAATGTGAAGGTGCCTGGGACTATAAACACTGGAATATAATACAGATGCATGCAATTAAGAAGCATTTGTTTTTGCTTTTGCTTTTCATGGTGCTCAGTGATGACAACCTTTGAAGGCCGTATCCTTCCGGGCTGTTACTTCCTGACAGTTGGGCTTCTGTGGTCTGTGAAATACCCGCTAAAATATTTCATGTAGCACGAGGATAAAAAATTCACCTCAAATAAAAACTACCGATATCTGGAGCTCCTTGAAGGAATAGCCAAGGTTATCATGGCTGCGGTGGGTAAGGATCATAACTCGTTACTTGTATTTCTACTGATAGGGCTGCTTTATGGACCCCACAGCCCAACATCAGGATTTGTCAATGAGAAGAAATGTCTTCCTATACTATGGAAAAGGAAACAGAACAGGCTCAGCAAGCTGATGAGATAATAGGGAGGGGGGACAGACTAGAGTTTCCTCTGTCCTCCAGTTAAGGTTAACAAATAACTGGGATTTTTGATGGCAGTAAGCCTTCTCATAGCTAAGGGGGACACACTGTAAATTACTCCGAAAGTCAAGGGGATGGGTCTCACAATACCCAGTGCTTGTGCTTATTCATGTCATGTCAGTACTAATAAAATGCTTACCTGTGGGGCAGTTACACATCCCCACACAAACCTACCTACCTTTCTTGCTGGACAGTTTATTCACGGGGGACCCTACTTGCATCTCTACCGTGAGGACGATCACAGCTGGGTGGATCTGTTAGCCTGGATCCACGGAACCATGTACCTGATCTATGGGCTGTCTGGAGCAGTGGATGTGCTCGCTTCCTTCTCAGTGGAGGTGCCCCGAGGACTGGACCGCTTCATGCTCTCCCAAGCTTTATTTGTTCAAGGTTAGTACCAATAGCACTACTGACAAAAGGCTGGGCAGCTTGGATCCTTTGACTGGACTGCCAAATGCTTATCACTAGAGGTACAACTCACTCAGACTGCCACTTTAAGTGGTCATTTAAAGCCCAGTTCATATGTTGGCCATCCTTTACTTCACTCTAATCCAGTGGTTCTCAACCTTTTGAGACTCAAAGCATCCCTTGGTAGACTGGAGGCATTCCATGGAAAATGCCAGCTCTTAAGTTTTCACTCCTTTTTTGACTACAGAAAAATACTAGAGCAATTCTTCTGTTGTAAGGAATTCAGACAGACCACATCAGGGGCAGAATGTTTCTTACACCAAGAATTCCTATTTGAAAACCTGGATTTAACTTCTGAATCATGTTTGCACACCTAGCGGTGCTAACATTGCGGTGGTACCCTGGTTGAGAATCACTGCTCTAATCATTAAGAGCACGGAGACACAGACAAAAAGCAAAGGCACAAACTTAGACCATAGCATAACTTCTACGCAGTTTGCTTAGGCAGAAGAAAAATCCATAGCATGTGTACTCTGTGGGCACATCCAGACAAGCACACATGTGCAGTTTGTGGCACCTCAAAGCTGTTTGAGGCAACGCAAACCTCATGTGGTGCACGTTCACCTCTGTGGGAGATCCTGGTGTCAAATGAACTGCCACAGAAAAAAGTGGTGCTGAGCATGCAGCAGCAGCGTGCGCCACCAGAAATGGGGCCTGGCTGTCCCGAACTATGCTCTGGCTGTCAGCCAGGCTCCATGCAGGCAGATCAGCACCACTGCTACCCTGGGAGGCCCCCAGGACCCCCGGGTAAGGCTGCTGGGGCCAGCACAAGTGCTGGCCCCAGCCTTCCCTACCCCACCTAGGACAAATTGGTGCGTGCTAGTGCATGCATCCAAAGGCATGCCCTGGGGCATAAAGCATCAGCATTGTGTTACGACTAATTATGCTGTGGCAAATGCATGCCTCTGCACATGCATGCTCATCTGGACATGCCCTGTGAGGCTAATCAAACTTTTCTGGCGCAAGATAAGCTGTCTCGATTCAAACCTGTAAACTTATAACAAAACTTTTAAAAGTGATGTAGTCCTGCCTGATCAGTGGCATATTTAAGCTGGATGAATTAATGGCAATTTTCTCATGGTTTCAAATGCACTGCATGCTTGTCTCCATGCTGATTTGCTCTAGGCTAATGCCTTGAACTAGCTTTGGTCCCTAGCTTCGGTATAGTTTCCCCTGTGCCTTCCAAAAATCAAGTGGCCGATGTAAGCTCAGAACTGTAATCTTTGCCCTTTTGAGGAATCTTAAGCATCATCCGCCTTTTCTTTTAACTCACTCTGAACAACAAATTGACATATCAGATTCACCAGCTGTTCCAAATGGCACCAGTATCCAGGTTCAAGGGACACTTGTCGGCATCCTGTTTCCAGTTCCTCAATAACCATTTAAGCAGCATTAGCACAGCTGAATAATGTGATTTTAAATTTTGACAGGTTTGCTCTTCTATGCTCATGTCCATAACCGCTCTCCACTGGATCAGCACCTTCACTCACTGATGCTCCTTTCTATATTTGGTGGTGCTGTCTGCACCTTGCTGGAAGCATTCATACGAGACCACCCAATCTTGGAGCTCTTGAGGACCAGTATGTTCTTGCTACAAGGATCGTGGTTCTGGCAAGTTAGTTACTCTGGTCTAGTACTATCAGCCTGAATCTTTATGGGAAGGTGAGAAGGCTTCTACTTAACTTACCCTGGTAGATATCTCATAGCTATAGTGCTTTTCTCATAGGGAGATGGACAAATTGTATGAGTAAGCTAAGACAGACTGAAAACAAGATGTGAAATGGGATAAAACATCAAAACTTAGTATTCTGATAAATACTAATAAGCAGGCTTTGCTCAGTTGTCAGACGGGTTTCCCATGAGCTACCTCAATGGCAAGGAAAGCTAAAATCCTAGCATTGTTTGCAGTCCCTCCTCCACTACCCCTTGCTACAGCACAATGCAAGATTTCTAAACTAGGGCAACCAAGAATCATTTAACCTCCATGGATCACGCATGAATTTTTTTTAAAAACTGCCACCCAACTAGTTTCCAGGATGAAGACTGTGCTCATTTCTAAATGCCAGAACAGCACCACAAATGCCTTCTGTCTACAGTCCCTTAAATTACTACAGCAATCATCATCTGACACTTCTGTACTGCCACATCAGGTCTTTTGCTCTGAATCAGCACTAGAGCATCATGCTGGTTGCTGTCTGGACAGCTTCACGGGACTATCACTATGCAGACATCTAAGTCTCAATGTTGTTTTCCCAGGGCCGCCTCTACTTTTACATCACTCAGAGTACGAGGAGGTCAAGGGCTTCCTTACAGCTTCACTTGCTGGAACAACAGGTGAGAGCAGGCATCCTTGAGCAGCAAAGAGAGACTGTGGAATTCAAAGCAAGCGACCAAAGAAAGATCCTTATTACTAATGCAGCCAAGCAGGAAAAAGGCAGAATCTGCCCATAGGCCAGCAGTTAAGTAGAACAACACATCCAAGCATCATGATGATACTGGAACCCAGTAGAGGTCAGCTCAGTGACCAGAGGGAATAAAAGTGGAGATAGCTGGCCAACTGACTGGCTTAATCAGGAAGGGTTTGCATCATATGCCTGCAGTTTTTTAAAAGCCAGATTATTCCTTTTCACAGTAAACTGGAGTGTTTGTCCAAGACCTTAATGCAACATCATGGAGAGCATGGAAACCCATTAGTCAGCGCATCCACATTTGGGAACAAAGCAAAACAAGGGAGGGAAACTTGAGTGATAAGGTTGCAGGGCTGGGCTGCTTACTGTATCATTTTACTCTAACCAGATTGGATTTGTGGTGTACTCACCATGGGGAGAGCCAGGCTGGGACCAGGCTGACCATGGAAATATCATGTTCATCACCATGTGCTTCTGCTGGCACTATATGGGTATCCTTCTCCTTGTCACCTTCAACTACACCATCATTTACAGGTATGCAGCTGGGCTAGACTGTGGGAGCCTGGGTGGGAGAACAAATAACGACATACTTAGCCAATAGATTTCTGAGAGCAAACCTGGAAAGTGGAAAGTCTGCGGTTGTCTCTCCTTCTACCTTGTCCAGGTCTCTGTACAGCTAAGGGAACTGGACCATCTGCTATTGTCCACACCCTTAAGCCATCCCCTTGAGCACTTCCAAACTCAGTCCATCAGTATCCCTGAGTGGGTACTACTAACACCTCGTTCATTTGTATCCTTTATCTCTCTGCTCTCAATGTCCCCACAGACCTTATTGAAAAACTGCTGCAGGGAGCTGCCCAGCTTAGTCATATGCTTGTACAGGCTCCTCATTTACTGGCTTCCCAGTCTAGACTAATTCTCTCATCCGAGATCAGTCTTTATGGTCCCTACAGTGAATGGAGCCAGAAGCAGGTCAGTCAATCTGAGGTTTCTTTGTTGGCTACTGTATTTAGTCCAGCTTGCTTTTCATAGTTTCTAGGGTCGGAAGGGACCTGGGCAGATCATCTAGTCCGACCCCCT
>NW_005842549.1:186791-189136 GCF_000455745.1 Alligator sinensis
GAACTGGATGCAGTACTCCAGCTGCGGCCTGACCAGTGCCGCATAGAGGGGGAGGATCACCTCCTTGGTCCTGCTTGAAATGCATCTGTGGATGCACGACAAGGTACAGTTGGCCTTCCTAGCCGCCTCCCCACACTGCCGAGCCATGTTCATCTTGGAGTCAGTAATGACTGCAAGATCCTTTTCCACCTCCGTGCTGACTAGAGGGGAGTTCCCCAGCCTGTAGGTATGGTGCCAGTTGTTCCGGTTTTGTCTTGTGAGAGGTTCACAACCTACATTATCACAGACCTACATTATGTAACACAGCTGTTTAAATTCAGAATGCAAGGACTGCGGTAGCACCACAAGGCTTCAGTCAGGATCAGGTCCTCCCTGGGCTGGGCACTGTGCACTGTGCACACTCAAAAAATGCATTCACTCAAGAATTTATAAGCAAAATATGGAACAGAACAGGAGGATCCAAACCCAGATGAAGAACATAAGGTAACAAGGAGATGACGGCTGGGGTAAAAAGCAAAACAACAGGCTAGCCATAAGGATCAAAGCCCTGAGTTAAGTGGGGAAGTGGGTAACCTGAAGGAAGTGCAAGCGGCAGTGGGCAAAAGAAGAGGCATTCTCATTCTTCCTGGGAAAGCAGAGTAATCAGGTAGTTACCTGGGGTGCACGCATGGAGCCTGGGAAACAAGCAGGAAGAACTGGAAGTCCTTGCACAGTCACAGACCTATGATGTGATCAGAATAACAGAAACATGGTGGGAGCTCGCATGACTGGAGCACTGTCATGGATGGGTACAAACTGCTCAGGAAGGACAGGCAGGGGAGAAGAGGAGTTGCATTTAATGGAAACGAGTCATATAATTGCTCAGAGCTCCAGTATGAAACTGGAGACAGGGCTGTTGAAAGACTCTGGATGAGGGTAAGAGGGGAGACCAACAAGGGTGATGTTGTGGTGGGGGTCTGCTGTAGACCATCAGACCAGGAGGAAGTGGTGGGTGAGGCTTTCTTTAAACAGCTAGCAAAAGTTTCCTGATCACAATTCCTGGTTCTCATGGGGGACTTCAATCACTCTGATGTGCTGGGAGGGCAATAAAACAATGTGCAAACAATCCAGGAAGTTTTGGACAGTGTTGGGGACACCTTCCTGCTGCCAGTGCTGGAATAGCCAAATAGGGGCTGTGCTCTTCTTGACTATGCACAAACAGAGAGTGTAGGAACAAACCATCCCAATGAGCAGGAAGATGAGCAAGTACGGCAGAAGACCAGTTTGGCTTAACAGAGAACTCTTCAGTAAACTAAATCACAAAAAGGAAGCTTATAAGATGTGGAAACTTGGACAAACAACTAGGGCGGAGTATAAGAGTATTGCTTGGGCATGCAGGGATGAAATCAGGGAGGCCAAAGTGCAATTGGAGTTGCAGCTAGCAAGGGATGTGAAGGGGAACAAGAAGGGTTTCTACAAGTATGTCAGTAGCAAGAGGAAGATCAAGAAAAGTGCGGGTCCCTGAATGGGGGAGGCAGCCTTGGGACAGAGGATGCAGAAAAGGCTGAAGTGCTCAATGCCTTCTTAACCTCAGTCTTCACAGGCAAGGTCAGCGCCCAGACTACTGCACTGGGCAGCACAGTTGGGGAGGAGGTGGGCAGTCAACAGTGGTGGAAGGACAGGTTAGGGACTACCTAGGAAAGCTGGATGTGTAGAAGTCCATGGGGCTGGACGGGATTACTGAGGGAATTGGCTGAAGTAATTGCAGAGACCCTAGCCATAATCTTTGAAAACACATGGTGATCAGGAGAGATCCTAGACAACTGGAAAAGGGCAAACTGCTCGTGCTTAAGAAAGGGAAGGAGGAGGACCCAGGGAACTACAGACCAGTCAGCCTCACCTCAGTCCCTGGACAAAATGGAGCAGATCCTCAAGGAATCCATTTCTAAGCACTTGGAGGAGAAGAAGGTGATTAGGATCAGTCAGCATGGATTCACCAGGGGCAAGACATGCCTGACCAACCTGATTGCCTTCTATGATGAGGTGACTGGCTCTGTGGATGTGGGGAGACGGTGTACCTTGATTTTAGCAAGGCTTTTGATACAGTCTCCTACAACATTCTCGCAGGCAAGCCAAGGAAGTATGGGCTGGATGAATGGACTATAAGGTGGATAGAAAACTGGCTGGATCATTGGGCTCAGAGGACAGTAGTCAATGGCTCTATGTCTAGTTGGCAGCCAGTATCAAGTGGAGTGCCCCAGGGGTTGATCCTGGGGCCAGTTTTGTTCAGTATCTTCATCAATGACCTGGAAGATGGCACAGAGTGGACCCTCAGCAAGTTTGCAAATGACATCAAAGTGGGGGGG
>NW_005842549.1:189167-236373 GCF_000455745.1 Alligator sinensis
ATGCACGGGGACAGGCTGGGGGCTGACTGGCTGGGCAGCAGCTCTGCAGAAGAGGACCTGTGGGTCACAGTGGACAATAAACTGAATATGAGTCAACAGTGTGCTCCTGTTGCCAAGAAGACTGACGGCATCCTGGGCTGCATTGGTAGGTGTGTTGCCAGCAGGTCAAGGGAAGCGATTATTCCCTTTTATTCAGCACTGGCGAGGCCCCATCTGGAGTCCTGTATTCAGTTTCGGGTCCCTCACTACAGAAAAGATGTGGACAAATCGGGGAGAGTGCAGCAGAGGGCAACAAAAGTGGTTAGGGGACTGGGGGCACATGACTTCTGAGGACAGGCTGAGGGAACCGGGCTTAGTCTAGAGAAGACTGAGGGGGATTTAATAGCAGCCATCAATTACCTGAAGGGTGGTTCCAAAGTGGATGGAGCTGGACTGTTCTCAGTGGTGGCAAATGGCAGAACAAGGAGCAACGGTCTCAAGTTGCTGCAAGGGAAGTTTAGGTTAGATGCTAGGAAAAAGTTTCTAACAAGGAGGGTAATAAAACACTGGAGCAGGTTACCTGGAGAGGTTGTGGAATCTTCATCCTTGGAGGTTTGTAAGACCCAGCTAGACAAAGCCTTGGTTGGGGTGACCTGCTTGGGGATGGTCTGCTTTGAGCAGGAATAGATGCGACCTTGTGAGGTCCCTTCCAACCCTCATTTTCTATGATGTGAATGAGAGGTTAGATGGAAGTATCCATGGACTCCAAAGTAGGGCTTTGGAGTGTTAAATCCAAAATAAAATGCACAAAAGTGCAAATGCCTTGAGTGTTTTCTACTTCTGAAATGACTGAAGACAGGAAGCGAAGACAGTGCTGATTACACCATGTTACTGCTGCCAAAAGATAAACTCACTTCAGATGCAGTTTAATCTGCAACACCCACTCCATTGAGCAGAATGTCAGGGACATGTCAAATTAACGTAAGTACACTGAAGAAAACCTATCTGCCTGAATTTACTTAGCATGGCACACACTCAGCACAGATGCCGTCCAACTTACACCCTTGGATTTGGTCTGACTGGTGGCCATCTGTGAACTTGCCTCTTGTTAAGCAACAGATTCTTGTTAGAAATCAAAACTAAATACTAAAAAAGAACATGAGAATATAAATCCTGGCACTCTCGCTTCACTCCTCTGAGCTAGGAAGCTGTTTCATGGCTTAACTGTGCTCGTGTTACTATTAATCTCTTACAGTTGCATTAAGTGGAAGAAATGCAGTGCTCACAGAGAATTTGGGAAACTGAAGTTCAGTAGTTCCTACACTCCCCTGACTGCAACAGACCACGGAGAAAGATAACTCTGCACGGTGGCTCTCTTTTCCTAGAAGCCAGGATTGATACCTTAAGTAAAAGCTGAGGAAGGATTGTTTTGTGGCTAACGGACTGGGATTTAGAAAACTGGGTTTTAGTTCTAAGCTCTTCCTGTAGTGCATGTGGCCTTGAAGTGGATTTGGGGCAGGGGTTCCCAACCCGCAGGCTGCAAAGGGTTAGCTGCCGGTCCACAGGAAGGTTGGCTGCCGGACTGGAAATCTGGATGTGACTGGCATACTGCGAACTGGCAGCCAACCCTTTTTTATACTGAGTTTAAAAAAAGGTTGGCTAACTTTAACTAATGCTCCTGTGATGGGCTTAGGTAAAGCACCCCCACTGCCATTTTGCAGCATGGGGACCTTGATACATGAGATGCTCTGGATGCTTTAATTAGAGCAGAGCTGCTCCAATTAAAATGCCCACCCGCCCCCATGAGCATGTGTAAAAACAGCCAGAGATACAGGTTCCTTCCAGTTTTGTATTCTTTTACTGCTGTAAAGATGGGGTGATACAACTTTCCCCTTCATCATCTGCATGGGGCTGTTAGACTGTAAGCTCTTCAGGGCAGACACACTTAAAATAAACATATGCAACACCTAGCAGAACAGAGTCCTCACCCCTGTCTGCTTTTCTAGGCACTACTGCATTGCAAATAATACTGCATTTTTACAGTTACGAACAGATTTTTGTCATTCAGCTCAAATAAACAGACTTAGAAGCGATTTTTAGCAGGATGGGCACTTAAATCATCTAAACCAGGGGTAGATAAGCAGCCTTTTGTCGGTGTGGCAGAAGCTTGTTACCCCACTGTAGCTGTAGGCCAGAAGTCTCCGTCTCCCAAAGCGGTCAGCTGGCTGCATTCACTGTGGAGGGGAGGGGTAGAATAGCATAGTTTTGGGCCACCAGTCCCTGGTGTCAGATAGGACCCTTGAAAGGCAGATCAGATCTCTTTGCAGCTAGAGGTTGCCAGCTCCTGATTTAGACACTTGTGAAAATTTTACATAATACAGTATCACTATTCCATCCCTGCCCTCTGCTTCTTTTCATGCATCAGGTTTAAACCAAAGTTTAACAATAAAACCTACCTGCAAAGCAAGGCTCCTTTTTTCAAGGGTGAAGTGGAAGAGCAGCACATTCTCCCTCACCACATAACTGCCTGCTCTGGTTGGTCTTGGTATGTATTCTATCTACTTGTGCTTTTGAAGCAGTGAGTCTCAACCTTTTTCGACTCAAGGCACCCCTTGTTAGACTGGAGGCACTCTATGGAAAATGCCAGCTGTTAAGTTTTCACTCCTTTTTTGACTACAGAAAAATACTAGAGCAATTCTGCTTCAACAAACTCAGCCGGATCACAACAGGGGAGAAAGTTTTTAACACAGTATGTTCTTTTTTGAAATCTCTGGGTTTATCTTGTCAATCATGCTTTCCCTTAACAGCGCTAATAACATCGAGTGGCACCCTTGAAAGGATGGTTAGGCACCCCAGGGTGCCACAGCATGCTGGTTGAGATCACTGTTTTAAGGCATGTGTTGAGATGAGGTGCTGAGCTGGCATTATAGCTACAGCACTAAGTAAATAATATGTGGCAGGAAAATGCCCACATTTTACAAATAGGCAGTGTTCAGTTAGAGGGGTTAGGAATGGCCATATGCTCAGCTTAGATTTGTCACTGAAATCCTATGAGCCTCTGGCCAAGTCTCAGTGGCCAAGAATGACAGTGAAGTATTCTGAAGATGGAACATGGCCCCTAAAAGCATTTAAATCAGGGTCTAGTTTGTGTCTCATTAACAAAGATTTCTGTGCAACTCAACTCGTCACTTGTAAGGTACCCTATATTAAGAACGTGAGGGGCATATGATATCAAGCAACAGCAACTGTTAAAAAATCAAGCTCAGGTTACAATGAAAGGTATTGGTTTGATGGGCATGTATATAGGCCCACTTTTTGTGAGCAATGTTTATTAGTTCTTGGTGTGAAAAAGTGCATCAATGGCACCGGTTGAGGAAGAAGGAATAAAGGCACTTTTACTCCCAAGCTCTTAGAGGTGTTTGATCCAGAAGAACTGGCTCACAGCTTTGGTTGTACTCTCTTAACACAGTGGAAAACAAACAGCCCGCATTTCTGTATATAGCAACGTCCTAATTTTTACACTAGATTTAGTGATGAAAAGGTACCAAAGCAAGAGCCCTGCAAATTATAGGCTTTGCAGAACGAAAGGACAGAGAGAGAATGTGTAACATCAGCGTAGACTTCCCCCAGGCCATCCACTGTGCACCTTTTAAAGAGGAGCTTACCTCAAACGCTAACGTAACGGTGGTAAGAACAGCAATACTCCAAGGAGGGCTGCTCATGCCCATGTTCGGTAGCTACAGCAGAGCAATGAAGGACCCATTCTATTTAATGACCCCAAAAATGCTAGGAAACAAGGTTCTGAAGACCTAGCCCACGTGAGTACAACTTTCAACATTTTGAGGGGATAGAGGAACCAAGGTTAACATGCTTGGGAAAAGTGAATGGATGGGTGACAAAAACTTATGGGTTATGTTCTTCAGGGAAGGGACTATTTTCATTGTGTATGTATAGCACTGAACACAAATAGAGCCCCGACCTCTGATTAGTAGATTCTAGGCGTTATTCTGATAAATAATCTCCCTCTACTAGCAGTTGTTATTAACAAAGCAGAACTGGAGCCATCAAAAGGATGTGAGAAGGTGGGAGAAGTTCTGTTGGATCATTGACCTGACTGGGCTAGAGTAAATCTATCCCTCTGTAGCAGGGGTGAAATCTCACAACCACAATAAAGTTCCTGATATGATGGGCTTCTTATGTTTTGAATCCTAGTAATGTCAGGAGCTCTTATGTCACAGAATACAACTAATTAACAGCAACCAGATACACTAAGGCCAGATACAGATGTTACACTTTTACTAGTATAAATGATCGGAAACCAGTCTATACCCAGAACAGAAGTTTGGCACACATTGACTAGTTTAAAAAGGGTGGAACCCAGTGTAAGATTTGTTCCCCCCCACACACACTAAAGGGTGAATGTGTGCTCTGTTCACTATGGACCTAATCTACACCGCTTACAGAAAACCATGCAACTTAGACTGATTCTACCTCGGGCTTTCTGAATGTCTGTACCTAGCCTAAAGCTACCGTACTACATGCTGTAAGGAGCATCCAATACTTAATTCCATTACATTAGACATGACTGGGAGTGGTATAGGACAAAGTGATTATCCTGATTTGGGCTTGGATTTATATAAAAATTCCATTTTTTTGTACCTGACTTTTCCAAACCAGGTTAGTTACATTTCAAAAAGATTGTGCAACACAGAAGATCTCAACCTGAATTCCATCAAAGCCTCTTACTGACATTACTGACTGTACCTGAGCCAGCAACACAGAGCTACAACCCAGGGTTTTGAGCAGAATCCAGCTTTACACAATTCAGCTAAATACTGGAAGGTAACAAACAGCAGGGTTTTTCTCTTTAAATAGAATACATTTACTGACAAAATCAAAGGCAAACTTCATATTAAAAAAAGAAACAACACAAGAGAAACAACATAAAGGAAACCTTTTTACAGATGTAGACGAAGAAGAGTATTAGCCCTTGGCAGGTTAGATGATCACACTTCAGTTCATGGTACAGTATGGTCAAACGCCTTCCCTGCCAGAATGAAATGTCCTGTATGGAACTGAAGAGAGATGGCGGGTATAATCTTGTAAGCAGGAGGGAAGTTAGATCTGTAAGGCTTTCTGCATCTTTATTCTCTTTCTGCCCCATGTATCCTCTGGCTTCCTTCAGAAAAAGAATCCAGGGGATGTCAGAACTGGTCTAAAGTAGAAGTCAGATAACTTCCTGATCTGTAATGTGCAAAATCCAAACAACTTGTATATCAAGGTAAAAAAAAAAAAAAAAAAATCAGAGAAAGATAAAGAACAAAACAAAACAAAGAGGCCAGGCCAGTGAGCTTAAAAATGTCATCCGCAAGAATCTGAGAATGCAGTTCAAACAGCTGAAAGCTTGTTCTCCATCTTTAAAAGCAAACTGCAGTCTTCTCCGACTGAAAAAGGCTCCGTCGTCTTGTGAGGAATGCAAGAAAGAAAACTCCTTGAGAGACTCTTCTTTCTATTCCATTGCTGGGTGCTCACACTTGCAATAAGACATACATATACTGATCCTCCCCCCATAATTACTAGCCATTTTACAACAGCAGTGCCCTTGATCAGGCATGCTTATGGGAAAGGACTCTCTATCCTGCTTTTGTGAAGACAATAAAAAGAAAACTTTTTCAGTTCAACCGTGACAGCACCTCAACAAGGAATATGGGTTAGGAAGCAGGGACAAGTCTTTAAAAGCTATAAAATAAATAAATATATAGATTTTATGTTAGGGATCTACTACAGGCTATGTCCCAAATAAAATCTGGTGGTCAAGCCACCAACTTTAAAATCACCTCTACAAAGTATAAACGCAACAGACAACTGGACTCCAATAAGGATGTGCTTGGCCATGACCTTAGGGAATTACAAAATCTGGCTCCCCTTACAGCTGGCTTCACTGGTTAAGGAAGGCCATGGGTTATTTACCTAAGGTAACCCAGAACATACTGAAATGAGAGACTGGTGTTTGCATAAAGGGCAACTAGAAAGAGATGAGTAGAATAAATTCTCTAGTAGGGTCACTGCTAGGGGGCTTGTTTTGCAAATCTGGACTGAAATGTTCAGGTTTTAAATACAGCATCACATGTTATACTGGGATTTCTGCTGCATACAGAAAATGCTGACTCCAGGCAAGCAACATTTGTTGCTTTTGGCACAGACAGGACTTCTCAAATTTCTACCTTGCAGGCCGAACAGTCTGTCATTGCACCTATGAAGTCCTGATTGGTGATGAACAGGAGAAAAATTGGATCAGAGAAGGTCTTGGAAAGCAATCCATTTGCACGCCAACATTCACTGCTGATCCTGGGTCTGCTTTGGAGATGGTGCTGTTGTCACTACAACAGTGGAGACCGCTTTGGTAGAACCAGACACTGTTCCTTGCTGAAGATGAGAGGCGGGGACTGTTTGAATTCTCACCTGTTTGAAATGAAAGAACACTTAACTCATTCCAGAGCAAAGTCTGATGTCATGATTCTCTATGAAACAGAAGCACTGCGACTGGGGACAGAGCCTTCACTTGCTTCAAACCACAACCAAAGCTAAAGGGAGTAATGACCTCCACATGAGCACTTGATTCCCAAAATGCATGCAGTGAAGTGTCTGGCACCCACAAGATAATTGCATCCACAAATGGTCCAGGATGATGCTGTGAGGGTGGGGAGCAGCGTTCCTTCTAAGCTGCGTGGCACGCATGGCTGCGCAGGTGCACCTGGCAGCATGATATAAGTGTGCCTGTACACACCGCACAGCTTAGAGGGAATGCTGGGGGCGAGCCAAACGAACTCCAAAGAAAAAGGCTCAACTGACATTTGAACAAAAACCTAAATCTGTTGCCTTCCCAGATTTTCTGGAATAAGGAATCTGGTAAGATACTATACCTTTCCATAGGAGCATTAGGAAAGGCTCACAAAGTATTCTACAGCATCAGACCCAATTCAGGGATGGGGGTATTCATGCATAAAGTTGATTTACCCCAGGATAGAGGGGGAGTTAGAAGTGCAGGTGTCTAGAAGGAGGTGCTACAGCAGTATAAGGTAAAAGAGGCAAATCTCTTCAGCCTCTTTTGAGAACAAAGGAAGGAAGGAAGGAAGGCAGGCAGGCCTGCATGTTGACAGTTTGTCTGCTAATATTATTCCTGCTTTTTTTCCCCCACTCATCAAGCAACTCAGTTCGTGAAGATTTAAAACAGCTATCTGGACAGAATATACAACAGAAAGGAATGGGATGAGACCTCGGACATGCTAAGTGCTGACGCTACATACATGCATTCACAGAGTGGATACTATAAGTTTCCACAGAATCTCCCATATCAGGTGAGACACCCTCATGGAGATGCTACATCAGAAAAAAGCAGTTCATCTGTGTGCCCTTTACCTGCGTGGCCTGGCCTTGTTGTTGCAGCTGTTGCAGTTGCTGTGCAGTTAGGAAGCTCACAGGTTTGTTCCCAGCAATCAGCTTGGTTCCAGCTGGCATTGTAGTCAGGATGATGTTCCTACCCAATCCACTAATGCTGAGAAAACAAAGCAGTTACGAAATCAGTAGTGAGGCAATGGGACAGGATCTCCCAAACTCAGCAACCCTCAGCCTAAAACTTGTATGGACAGGTATGTTAGGAAACTCTGATTTGGGCAGCCTTGCCTACTAGTTAGATATATGAAGCGCACAAACAGTCCAGATCAGTTTCCCAAGGAGTGAGAGATATGGAGGGGTCTGGCATCAGAAATGGATTTGGGTTTAGCCCAAGTCAAAACAGGCTGAGGTCAGAAGCCATAGCTGGAGACAGAGTAAGACAAAGGTTAACTAGGATCAGGAGCCAAAAGCCAGAGCTGAAGGTCAAACCAGAATCAAGAGTGAGAACCAGAATCAGGCAAGGCCAAAGGTCTTATTAAAATCAGAAGCCAGAGTCAGAGTGAGGAGTCAGAACCAGAAGGATCAGCAAGGAAATACATAAGTCTGGAACAAGAACTTTCACCTTTGCTAGGACAAGGATATTGCAGGCTGGGCCTACCTTTTAGGGCTGCAGTTTGCTGCCTGGAGCTTCAGAGGATTGGCTGCCCGAACTGCTTCACTCGGCCCAGCTGGGACCAGAGCTCAGCAACTCTGGGCTTGCTGCAAGTAGCACTAGTTCAGGGGATGACTTACCCTGATCTCCTAACTGGGACTGGCTGCCTGGGTCCAGGATTCTGATATGGCCTCATTACACGGTATTTATAAATACTGTGACACTAAAGTGTTGCTCAGAGCTTCTACTGAACTCAGGTTATTGTGCAAAATCAAGTGCATACAGTGATATAACTGTAACCTGTACTTAGCTAGTACATTAAGTGCTAGTTTAGTACAAATATTTTTCCCCATTTGATGGCAAGGTCTGATACTGAGCGACTAAGTTATATAAAAACTGACCATGTACTCCAGCCACAGAAACTGCATGTAGTCATGCAACTGTAACACTGGTGGCAGTCATGGTCATCCACCACAGCACATCTCTAGGAAGACTGCAAAGGCATGGATTGCTTACATGTCATCCTAGTGCACGCAAACTGCAATCCACCATGTGGAAATTTCTGTCTGGAGGTGTTAACTACAGCAACACTAGTAGGACCAATGGCCTATTACTAGAATGTTACTGAACATACATTGAAACAGCTACTTCTGCAGTAGTTTCTCAGCACAAACAAGGTGCGATTATGACTGGTATTAGATATGTTATCAGACTAGTGCACTGAACAAGGGTCCTTTTCCAATCATGTAAGACAGACACGTGAACCTGATCCTCTATTGCCTCTCTTCAGATCACTTAGTGCAAGAGGCATTGCTCACTGGAAGCCATGCAGGTTTCTCCATTCTCTGTACAATACTCACTTGGCTCCGAGGTTGCCCTTGATGATGGGAGCAGTCACCACACTCTTGCCTTTCACTGGCTGGCTGATCACTGATAATGGCACTGTGATTCGGGCTGGCAGTTTACCCTAGGGAAAGCAGAAGCATATTCAGTTATTTTGGTAGCAGTGGAAAGCTTGTTACGTAGGGAACAAGCTTGACAATGCACAAGCACCACATTTGCTTATTTCTACACCCAGTTCTGCAACCAATGACAATTATTACATTTGCTGATAACATTTTTGTACCATTTCTGGCTCATTAAAATTTCACTCCCCCATCCGCCCCACATCACCAGCTCCTTCTTATAGCAGTATTTCTCAGGGAAGGATGGTTACTTAATTTTAACTCCCAAATTTCAAAGCATGTAAGTCTAAAACTAGAAACAGGCCACTTATGTATCTTCCAAGATCCAGTTTTAGGTTACAAAGACTGTGCATAAAACTTGAAAATTACAGTATTAATTTTACTAAACTCCCTGATCATGAAGGCAACAAGAACTTCCCCATACAAGGAAATAACTGTTCAAGAGATTCTTATTTTGGAGCAAAAACACTGAACTGCAAGATGCAGGAATTTGGAATTTTAGCCATTGCTACAGTGCTATCAATGAAACAAGCTTAAAAGAAGAAAAGACTTTGCCAGGGCTTTGGAGGTTACAGTGATCCTGCCAAAAACTTTGGGTCGTATTTGCAGAGCCCCCTTTTCCCCTCTGTGCAGCCAAGCTGTGCCCCCTTCTCCTCATGAGGCTGGGTCATGCCCTCCTTTCCCCCAAAATATCTGGATCAGGGTCACATCCTGTTCCTCCCCTCTTCCTGCCCGCTGCACAGGGACAAGTTGGGGCTGGGCCATGCCCCTTTTCCCACCCCTTCCCACAAGCCAAGCCATGCCCCCTTTCCCCTTGTGGGGCCAAGCCATGCCCCCTCCCTCACAGGGCTAGTTGAGGCCAGGTCACAAACTTCTTTAACCTAAGAAAAAACCTCTTTACAAGTCAAGTGCTGAGGGTCTGGAACAGGTTCCCCCCAGAGGTGGTATTGTCATCCACCCTGGAACTCTTCAAAAAGAATCCTGGTGCCCATTTTGCTGGGGTCACATGACCCCAGCAGTCTATCCTGCCCAAGTGCAGGGGGGCTGGACTCAATGATCTGTAAGGTCCCTTCCAGCCCCTAACAACTATGAAACCCTCCCCCATGAGGGGATCAAGCCATGCCCCATTGCCCTCTGCAGGGCCAGGCCATGCTCCCTTCCCTTGCAAGGCTGGGTTGTGGCTGGGCTGCCCCACTGCCAGCCTCTGAATGGCTGGATGGAACCCCCCAACCAAACAAAGCTCAATTAACTTACTGCCTGGGATGTGGATACCACTGTGGTGCTCACTGGCACCTGCCTCACAGCGGAGGCCCCTGTTCCAATGGTTATGGGAGTGCCAGCTGTTCCAGAGGCCACAGCAACTGCTTTTGATACTGTGGCGCTCATAGTTGGTAAAGAGACTGCTGAGGTGTGAACTGTGCCAGGCACGCTTACTGTGGAAGAAGAGGGCTTGGCATGAGTGGCTACAGTTATGGTCTGCCCAGGTTTGGGTGGCATAACCCCTAGCCCCTGCACAATTCGTATGGTGGCAGCTGGCTTTGCCTCAGTGGATGCTGCTGTGGTAATAGCTTTGACCTTCTGATCTGCCACAGTCATGCCCAGAGCTGGCATCAGTCTGAAAGCCGAGCTTGTTGACTCTGCAGTCTTTAAGTCAGGAGTTACTTTAACTACTGTGCTGCCAGCTGGGCTGGGAGAAGCTGAACTGGCTGGACTAGTCTTAGCTGGGGTATCAGCAGACTGCACAGCATTGGATGTCACATGCAAAGTTGCAGAGATGCCCTTCCCGGTAGCACTGGTTCCAGTAGCAGCTGTGAAGAGATCCTGAGTCAGTTTGACTGTAGTGACTTGGGACTTGGCAAGAGTAGCCATCATGTCTGGAGTGATACGGAGCACAGTCTGTCCTTTGGCATCGGTGGTGATGGAGGAGGGAGGCAGGCGCAGCACATCCTTGCCTTGGATCCGAAAGTTAGTAGCTGTGAGTGGGATGCCACTTCCAGCCTGGGTCTTCATGCCTAGTTGCCCCGTAATAGCCACCTGAAAAGCAAAGTGCCATAATTATATCAAACCAGCAAATGCCCCAAAACAGCCAGAATGCAAAAAAAATGTTGTCTTTCAGCAGATGGTGTTCTTCTCTCTTCCTCTCAGAACTGGATCAATGCTCCAACAAGATGCTAGAGCATGATGTGATGCTGGAAAAGGTTTTGACAGCTCACTCATTAGATGGCCCTTCCCACCACAAGAGAGACAGATGGTTGGAGCCAGTCTCCTTGCAACTGAGTTGAGGGGAGAGAACAGCCAACATTCTGGGCTTGTGAATCAAAGGATCACAATTTCCATGGGGTGCCTGCACATTTCATACCAACTAATCTTACTTGTAAACATGCCCAATTGCGTTGCAAATGAGGCACTGACGTTTGCAAATGGCACCCAACTATGGCAAGCCATAAACTGCCTGAATTTGTGTGGGCAATAAACTCAAACAGTAAGGAACTCAATGCATCTTGCACTAGCTGTTCACATCTGGATACCCCGGCCCTTTGCCAGACCACAATAAACAGGAAATAGATAGCTTACAGAGGCCACTTCTCTACCATGCACTTCTCACCTGCTTGATGATGTTCTGGCCAGCTATATTCTGGATGACCGTGGTGGTAGAGGAGGAGCTTGGTGCAGAGCTGCCAGGAGAGCTGGTTACTGGCTTTACTGTGGGACTGGGTGCTGCAGAGAGGCCTGTCACAGTGATGCCCGTCTGTCCCGTCACAGAAGCTCCTGATCGCTGCACCTGCACTGGGCTGGTTTGGGCTTTCACTGGTAGGGTCATAACAGCCTAATGTGAAGGTAAAAGAGACATGTTCACAGGTAAGGTACTTGGCTCCATCACACCTTTATTCTGCTTGATCCCACATTGCCCAGGTTGACTGGAACTTTCAACCTGATCCAATCTATGCACCTCTCCTATCTCCAAATCCTTATCTGATACTCTCTTCTTCACAGTTTTGAAACACCCCAGTCTACCCACAAATCTGTACTGCAGAAATCCATACTGCCAAGTGTACAAGACTAAAATGTTGGTACCCACATGGACAGCATTAGCTGTTCCCCCATTCTAACTTTCCTGCTGCCTCTTACTTTTCCTCAGACCTCCAGCCACCTTTAAGGTTCCCCAAATCAAACTATCTTTCCTCTTGAAACACTCTTATCTTCAGACAACTCTACAATCTGCTATCTCCCCTTTTACCTCCACCCTATTATTTCTTCCTCCTTACTATAAAGCAGAGGGCTCAATCTTCTGGCCCTGTAGGCCAGATGAGGGGTGCAGGGCCAGTCTGCATACCAACTCAACCTCATGCGCTTGATTTGGCTGTGGCAGGACACCCAAGAGGTCTAGAAATTTGGCAGCAAGTGAATGGCAATTAACAGCGCCACTGCTCCCTCACTGCCAAATATTCAGACCCCTGGGGAGGCCGACAGACCAGATAACACGGCTTTGAGAGTCAGAACTGGTCTGTGGGCCAGAATTTGAGCACCGCTGTTATTAAGGACATGCATCCTTTGCCCAGTTTCTGCCGCTGGTATCAGTCACTTTGTGACTTCACAACTTTGTAATTATCTGTATTGCTGTGGTGCCCAAAGACACCTAGGGATTAGGGTCCTATTGCACTATATAAGTGTCACAAGAGGAACCTTCCTGGTTCCCAAAACCTCACCTATCACTGGTTTTTGTAATTACCCTCCCTCTGGCTTCCCCACCTCTCACCTCTGCAATTTCCAGCCAGAACAAACCTCACCTTCCTGGCAGGTCACTCTGATCGTGTCAACACTCTAGCTTGAGTCCCTTCACAAGCTTATCTCTTACTGCCTTAAACCTTGTCCCTCCTTTTCCTCCTCCATTTTCTGATTTTCTTTTTCACTCCTTGTCTACCAAACAACCTCCTCCTCACACTGCCTTCACTAAGGCCATCTTTCACACAATTCTTAAAACCTATTCTTCCAGGAATTGTCTTCCTACTCCCAATGACCCCTGTACTCAGCTTCCTTTCCCAGTCATCATTTGCTTGGTCTTACATAGCAGGTTCTTTGGACTTTTTCCAATGACTGAGTTCTGTTTACACTCTAGGAATCAAATAAATGAAGGATAAAAATACTGAGCACCTGTGCAGAGCTCATTTGTTCCACTCCAGATGCAACTGTCTATTAGAAGTGGGCACTTGATACCTGTAACTCCTAATGCTACAGGATCCATCATGATAAAAGGCACTAGACTTGGCCCATGCTTCCCACATCACCACTCTCACCTGTGGCAGTACTTTGGTTTGAGTGGCTGTAGCTGGAACGCGGATCTGAGGCACTGATGCAGGTTGTTGTTGCTGTGTTACCACAGGGGCTTGCTGAGATGCAGGTGGGAGGCTGGACTGTGCAGTCACTACACGGACCTGTGGAAGCCCTGAGGAAGCAGTATGGCTTACCACCCGGGTAGGAGGTGGCGGCTGTGGCCCAGCTTGTGTCTGTGCGCTCTGAGCTGTGGAAAGAAGTGTTCCGAGCTGCGGCATGGCAGGGGATGACACTAAAAGAACGCTATGGATAAATGGAAAGTCACTAGATTAATGCAGAAAGGAGATGAGAGAAACCAACAGTGCTCATGTGGTAATAAACTTGATATTTGTTGACAGAGGAAAAGTAAAAGAAGAAATGTTACCTTTGGTTGGGTTTAGCTGGCTCTGGTCCAACACTAGGCACATTCTTGCTAACCACAGAAACTGGTGGGGGTGAAATGGGTGTTGCTGGCAATGCTGGTGTGGTGGGAGTCAAAGGAGTCACGGGGGTTGGTGGCATGCTGGAGTCACTGAGGCTCAGCTGGCCTGGCTCTGAAGTGCTGCTGGGGAGCGCTTTCACAGAGCTCTCTTTACTACTAGATTTCTGCAACAGAATCATAATTAGGGTGGGCTTCCTTGTGGAAAACTGCCCAGGTCACCTGCTGTGCATGGGAAACCTTAAACTGGAACACCACATTCTACAGACATGAATGAACCCACAGAGTTGGACCCTGAAATAAGAGGTGACGATCCTCTTTTCTACCATTATGGCACAGGGGGCTTTGAGAAGTTTCGCTATTGCTGTTCTGAGGGGACTGCACTTTAACAGTGGTGGATGTATAAAGAGTTCATGTCTCCCATGCAACCCAATCCTCCCACCTCTTAACAGCTATGGAAGAGAAAAGTTGCAGATGCTTCCTCTGTCAGCTCTAAATCAATAATGGTGGATGCCAGGCAGGTACTGAAAACAGGATAGATCTCCCTGTTCTCCCTCTGTAACAGCCACGCCTGCCACTGACAAAGACAAGGTACTGGGGTAGATGGACCATTGGTCTGACTCAGTAGAGCAATTCTTATGTTCCTGCTATTTGGCTAATTCACTAGTTGAAGATGTCACTTAAATTTTTTTAAATTAATTTCATGTCAATAAATGAATTCTAGACCAAGAGTTGTGGAAAGCCAAGTCTCCTATTTATCCACAGGCCTATAGCACGGGCAACAGAAAGGCATGTAACACACACACGTGCACACATGAGCCTCAACCATGAGCTGTGGAGGTCGATACCCAAGGCAGGGAGTGTAGTTCAGTTTCCATGGCCTTTCAGTTGTGACCACCAACACAGCTGACAATTAATGCCAGTCATGGTGGAGATTTTGTTTCCAAAGGAAACATCCATGTTCTTGGGACTACGAATCACCAACTCATTCTGTATACATGAATGTTAGGTCCAGTTGACGGCAGTTATTCTGTACCACTAGGGACAGGAGCTATATTTGACCCAATAACTCTGTATCCCAGTCCCAATTCCCCAAATCATTCTATCCCTAAACAAGACAACTTACTGTCTTGGCTGCAGGTTTAGGTTTCTGCTGAAGGGCTTTCTTGGCCTTTGCTGCAGCAGCCTGAGCTTGGTGAATCCGCTCTGTAAACAAGAACAATCAATTACAATCCCTGAACAGAGACTGAAACGGACGGAGCAGAGCCACAGCACCATTCATTCATCGCTGTACCTTCATTTTGAGACACTATAATCAGAAACTGTCAGTAACAAATCAACTTCATAATATAACAAACTAAAAGACCTGGTAGCCTGTTTAGAAACAAGGAAGACCATTAGTAAGAAATATGCATGAAATGCACTAACAATCGAATATTCAATCATCACAGTTATGCATACATGTCTGGACACACATTTCTTGTGCATGGAACATAATTTTTCTGACTAAATAGTCTAGTCTTTCACTTTGTTATATTATTCCATAGATCAATTTAACTGTGAATGAAATGGTTTCATCAGGATCAGAAAGTGACTAAAGAGGGAAAGAAGACTGACTATCAGTTACTTCATCCACAAGCAGCTTGAAAAATGGAAATTAAATGAGTTTTTTAAAGTTTTAATTTCTACTAAGGTAAAAACAACTATATTAACAAGTCAGGACCTACCAAACTCCTCTTCACTTCTGTCCCGGTGCAGATATATCCACAGTTTACGTCCAATGTCGTATTTCACACAAGGATCTTTCTCATAATGGAGCCGGTCCAGAGCACCACTAACCACTGTATTAACCTGGATAAAAAGTCAAAACTCACAATAACTTAAAGAGCCCAAGTTTGGCCCAACAATGGTCATACTGATAAATGGTGAGGAGTATGAATCTTACAAATTGTTAGCAACCTTCTTTTGAATAAGGAGGTGCAGCCTTTGAAATGCAAATGACTATGTAGGATGTTACCTGCTATTCAGATGGAGCCTTACCTGGATGGAGTCTCTGTAGGCAATGACCCCCTACTTAATACAAGAAGCTGTAGACCACAGTATTAACTTGGTGGGACACATATAGCCTACTATCTGTGCTTTAGTCCTCCAGAGCACAAGGCGAGTGTGTTGTAGTACCACAGTAAAATGGTACACAGATCCCATTTCCAAATCAATGAGCCACAAGCTACTGAGTCACTGAATAATGCCTTTTCTGAACAGTGCACGCTTTAGGAGGAATACTTGTTTCTGAAATGTAAGTATGTTGAGCTTTATACGGATTATTTTTGTCTAACTTACTTGGGCACTGGTGACATCAGGAGCCAGGAACTGGGAATCTTTAAGCAGTTCACAGATTTCAGCACGTGTTCCTTCTCCATTAGGAAGGCGGGCTGCTGCATCCCTCACTGAAAAGAGAAAGTTTAGGCTCTATCAGGAAAACTGAAAGGCTCTTCCTCTGACTAAGCTCTATCCAGGAATACCTTCCCAGAACCCATTAATACTTATGACTGAGCAGACTATAAAGAACTATTCATATGCAGCATCTTCAACACTTGCTGGCCTGGGCGTTAGAGAAATGACCTCGGGAGTCTGAGCTCTATCACCTTCATAGCTCTGCCACAAACTAGGGTACCCAAAGACAGAGGACCACTATGACAAATGGAGAGGAGCCCAAGCTAGGACATGATCATCATGTCCTGTTATTCAATGATTTAAGTGCAAAAATACCTTCTATCCTCCTACCTGCTCCCATCTGAATTTTCCTCAGTAAATGAATAGAGATCACTTGAACAATAAAAGTCTGAAATTGATAGCCTTTGTCTCCCACTCAGTTACAGCCAGGGGGCAGCCATGAGTCACATCTAGCTTTACCTGCACTGCAGCCCTTCTGTCACAAGAAAGATAGCTCTCTCCTCCAAAGGGAAGTATGCTGTGACAAAAAACATACTGCACACTCAGACATGAGCTAAACCCCCTGGATCACTAGTCTGCAACAGGCTCTTTCCAAACTAATGGAAGATCTGTAAAGTTCATACTTTTTTCTTCAATGGGCACAACCTCCCCCCCCGCCCCCAACAAATCCCAGACAAAATGCTATTCCAGAGAGCTAAAAGCAAGCATTAGATTATGAGAGCGATACTAGGTGTACTCCCACTCTAGTCCCGTATTAACCTTTCCTATCTTGGCTAGCAGTTTCCTTTTCAGCCACATCTAAGTCCCACATATGAACAACTCTGACCTCCACCTTCTCACGCAGGAAGGTCATATGTTTATGTCACTGCACATATCCAAACCATTCTGCACAGGACCGTTGTACCAGGACACAGTTCAAAAACACCTCTGCTGTTTTTCTAATACTTTGAGCACTTCTCCTAGCCAGGCTCCACATCTGTGCATCTCTCCTTCACTCTCCTCCCCACTTCTTACTCGCAGATCAACACAGACCGAAAAGCAAGTCTCTTCTGTTCTGTCATCTGGAACAAGCTCTCTGAATCACCCTATTAATACCTTATTTCAAGCATCTTTTCTTTCTTGCTTAGGTCACCTAATTCCATTCTACTATTACAAGCTAGCTGTGCAAAGCCCCATGTGATGCAATTTGAATTAAACAGTATCATAAAAAGTTGTACTGCAAAGAGTGCTACTGCCTTACCAAGGGACAAGATAGTGACATATGCTGGCCTGTCTGATCGCAGGAGAGAATGCTCTCGAGCTTTGTTCAATGAGGTCTCCTTGTCAAACACGCCCTTCACAGGGCCAACAACTGACTCAAAGCCATGCATGCGGAAGGTGAAGGCCTTATGGGGCTGGCTGTAACGGTAGCGCTCCTGCAAGTAGGGAATAAAAGGGGAACAGTGGAGAATAAGTTACATAGTAAAGACATCTTATTAGCTACTTATGAGCATGGCAGTTATTTTATACCAGCATTTACCCTGTAGCAAGCATGAAATCACTGACATTTCTCACACTTCAAGCCTTAAAACAAATATCAGCTATTTCTTCTGATTCAGTGCTACACAATGAAGTGCATTAGGGTTTCTCAAGCCTCTCTTTGAAGCACCCAACCACAAGCACTTCCCAGACCTCAGTATATGGGACACCATGTTAACATGAGACTTATTTTTAAGAAAAACAAGTCTTGCTGCGTTTCAGCCTGTTAATGCAAGCAGCCCGATCAGGGTCAAGGAGGTAAGTGTGAAGTACACTAGTCATGGTAGAAATTAAGGTACTATCATAAATTTGAAATCATTTAGACTCCAGACATGGAAGGGCAATTCCATCAGCTTAGTTTCTTTTTAGCAAAGGAAAGGAGTCTGAACAGTTAAGAGAAGCTAGCGAGGATTCTCATCCACATCTAAACACATCCTCCCAATCCTTTCTACTGTCATTTGGCAAAGATCTCCAGATCCATACCTGGGCTTTCACAGACCCGCCCGTATCAGTGGGCACACATACAGAACAGGTGAATATCTGCTCCACAGTATACATAAATTCTTAAATGGACTGCTAGTTGAAAAGACATATTGGAACTAACAAGTGCTACAAATAAAGCTGCCCAGTCTGCGTGCACATGCATACACCACTTGTTTTGTGCTGCTTCAGTTCAGACTAGCTCAGGTGCACGTGGCTAAGTCACCTTCAAGTATTGGAAGCTCCAATAGGGATACAAATTCTGGCATTACTGATCTGAATAGATTTGCTCTTTTATACCTCGTGGGAATAACACTGCTGTATTTGGAGCAGAAACGGCCAGGCTATGTTCTCAGTGCAGCATGATTCAGCTAGTAACTGCAGCAGCCATGTAAAGGCAGCATGTTTGTTACAGCAACACTTTTTCGCTTAAGTTTGTAGTAAATCATTCTTGTTCCAGATCAGGCTATGGATCCACCTCACCCTAAGCAAATTCAGTTTTAAGGCCATTCATGTTAAAACAAAGAGTATTCTCTCCTCACCTGCTCCTGGAAGACACATTTCTCCTCCCCAGTGCTGGGTCGGACTACATAGTCAGTCCTTCTGAAACAAAGATCGTCATCAGCACTGAGTGACTACAGACAAACTGCAGCCAAATGACATCATATAGGACAAACTCCTTACACCCTCTCTGCAACTATATCTACATGAGAAGAAACTGATTCTGAATGAGCTTACATTTATAAGGATGAAATGCTCTGTACAGAACTTAGTGTTCTCTAGACTGTATCTGGAGAAAGGTGGGGACCAACTAAAGATTAGAGAATGGTACTGAGAGTCAGGAAACTTGGCTTCTGCCCCTTAGTCCATCTGGAAAACTCTGGGAAAAGTCATTTTGTCTCTCCGCAGCCCAATTTATGTTTCTATAACATGGGGATATTTGAATCTCCCTGTGAGGTGGATTTATCAGAATACAGAAAGCTCTTTCACATTTCTACGAGCATCTTTTCACACACTGTGTATCCATAATATGGGACCATCAAAATGCTGCCGCTGCTAGACTGTAGCTTCTGTTAACAATGCACAGCCATAACAAAAACAATCAATCCAGCACTAGGGAAAAAAAAAAAATACCCCAAGCCCCTCCCATTTAATCAAAAGGGTAGAAGGAGCTTAGGGAAGCAGAAAGTAAATTTCCAGAGTAGGAATCTGGCCAGAACACTTAATTACACCTGGGATTTGAAATCCCAGCTGTGTTCTTTCTACCGCCAATATATCATCACTAGTAGTGAAGATTACATAATCAGAAATGAACTCATGCTGGTAGTGCATAAAATAGGACAGAATCCAGCTCACTCTCCTGAGGCTGTACTGGATCTGCAAGGCTTATTTATGTCATCAGTAAAGTCAGCAACGACTCAAAGACCTCTGGGGTAGCTATCTGCAGTAAGCTGACAAAGAGGAGGGATAATTTTTCGTCATCACTTAAGCAACTGCCACAAGCCAAGTGGTGCTTTCACCAGCTCTTCAGAGGGCAGTGCACATAGTAATATCTACTGCAGATACAGTGATTTAGGCTCACAGGCCTGAGTATTGAACTCCACAGCTATAGCATTTTTCATGGGACCAGGGTTTCCGGCTACCTCAGTACCATATACTTACACCCTGGGAACTGGTGTGGTGGCATCTGGACTGTCTTCATTTTCCTATCGAGAAACAAAGAAACGTCAGACAGGTGCATAAGCAGCTGGGATCAGCACTACTAAGAGAGTCTCTGCCTCACCTTGAAAAACATCTGGTCTTTGGTTTCCAACCAGAGTTGAAAAAGTGCTGCCAATTCCTTCTCAAGGTCTTGGGAAGAGCCTGGTACAAAAACACCAAAGGAAAGAGGCAATAAGAGTCACTTTTTGTAACTAGCACCCTGCTGCTTGTTCTTCCATTAGTGTCCAAAACCTCCCTCAAGTTTAGATCACAGCAGACATACCTCAATTACCATATTTACTTGCATACCACATGCACCATCCCCCACAAAATTAGCCGTCCAAAATTGGGGTGCGTGTCTTAAGCAGGATAGCTGATTTTCCATCCAGAATAGCAGCAGTGGCATTTTTATTCAGGCACAGCCCTGAGAGAGTCAACTGATTTCATAGCTCATTAGAATCTATTTTTTTCCTGTTAATTGCTCTTCACTCAACAGGTATTAATGATCCACCTCTCCTTTGTAATGCTCTGATGTTCCACTAATCAAGCTATTCTTTCTTTAGCAATTTAGCTACTGTTCTCTTATTTCACAGCCCTGCGGACTATTTTAACTCTTTTCAAAATCCTAAATCTGCCTATGGAGTCCAATCTTCAGCAACAGTTACAGTTTCAGCTTTTCAAAGCAGCTAAGTACTGCTGGTAATTCAGCTGTGAAAGGATTAAAACTGTAGCTTTTGCCTGAGCAGGAAAAGGATGGTGAATGAAGTAGGGCATGCTAAATGGTGCAAGTGAACCCAAATCCCTCAGCAAAAGGGAGTGCAACAGCCCCACTACCATAATTCTGAGAACAAGGATCTGGAAGAGTATCTTCCCAAGTTCAAATTTAAGCAAGGATCACTGTGGTTAAGATACGAAATTTGGCTGGATAAGTAAACATAGAATTAGAATACAAAAGGCCTGGGTTCTGCTGCCAGCTGTACCATTAACTCACTGGGCAAGCTCCTTATCAATCTGCATCTCACGTCCCCTCTACATGTTATAACTATTACACAATTACCTGGCTAACTGCATGATAAATTTAGACTGGCTACATGTGCAAACTAACTATGGCACCTTAAAAAGGTCCAACGAGCTATAAGGTCATTGCTCAAAAATGTGTAATAACTTTACAGCTGGTTTCTATCTAGGTTTAGTGTGCACATGTAGGCAATGGTCCCAGGGCTGGGAGACTGCAGCAGCTGTGATCTCTCAGCCACTGAGGCGCTCCATGTAGCAGCTAGGACACCACATCTGCTGTGAACTCCCAGCTGCAGAGCACCTCACACACCCCCAGGGTTGGAAGATCACACCACTGCCCCATGCACAGCTGTGACAAGAGTCCCACAGCTGACAGGACTCTCTGTTCTGGCTGCACCCCATGTGGGGCACTGCTGTGATATCCCAGCCCCAGGGGGTGCGTGGGATGTCCCACAGCTGGCAGCCCATCAGCAGAGGGGGTTTCCAGATGCAGGAGCCTATTTCTTGATGATGCAGGGGGAGCCCAGGATCAGGCTTCCCTGAACCAGCAGTAAAGGCACAATAGGATCTAATGTGCGATCCCACAGTCGCGTGGCATGCAGGAGGCAGGATTGTGTGGATTACACATTAGATCCCTTCGTGCCCTTACCTGCACATGTGCGGGGGGGGGGGGGGGGGGGAGGGTGTGTCTCGGTTCTCCTTTTAAAATGGAGACAGTTGTACTGTTCTGTCTCATAGAGGAGCTTAATTCATCAGTGTGTGCAGTATACTTAGTGCTCCTTAGAAGTAAGCCAATAGAAAAAAGAGCAAATATATGAGATGTTTTAGCAGCCTGGAAGAGAAGAGAAGGGACAGTCAGGTCAGCAACACTAAGGAAGCTGTCATATCCCACTTTACCCAAATATACCCGAATCTCTCCTCCTGACCTTACTGATGAGACAAGAAAAGCCTTGCCGGCTAAAAAAAGACAGAGGTGCTGAACACTGAAGTAGCTGAAACATGACACCTAGAAAAAACATCCAACCTTAACTATTATAAAAACAAGGCAGGGAACAAGTTACTGACCAAGCAATTTCCACTGCTGGGATTTTTCCTTGAATTCAACAAATGGAGAAAAACTGGGAGGAACATCTGCAATTAAAAAGATGTGGTTTTCATGTCCAATGCTTTACAAAGATACACATGGAAAATTCTAAGCTACGTTTAAAGCTGCCAAATTAGATTTGCAATGATGAACAAGGCACTTTAACGGATTAGCTAACCACATCTCTACATATGTCATTGCTGAAGGTGCTAGAGGGTATATTAGCAACTTAAGGTTGGCACTGCAAACCCCAGAGAGCAGAAGCACAAGATACTGAACCTTCACTGACGCTGTCAGTTCAAATCCAGTTCAGACTGAAAGAAACCTGAAGTTGCTACCATACAATGGATGCTTCTTGGCTATGTAAGATTAATTTAGAACTCTTCAGTTCAGTTCCCAAAGTATTCATGTTACAAACACTGTTATAAAAATATACATATTAATACTGCCCCCAACTTTAAAAGCCACAACTAAGAACCCAAGCACTGAAGTGTGTCATGGAGAGCGCATTTCCCCCATGCTGCAAGTGTTAGGGCCTTGCTGCATCTGTGGATGTGATAAGCATGTACTGTCACCACCCAAGCTGTACGTCGTCTATAGATAATTTATTAATCAGGGGGCTGCAGTCTTCCTGGCTATCCACAGGGCACCTTTCACCAAATTCCAATTCATACACATTTTGAGAGAGATCAGGAAAAATACAGTAAGTAGAGTGCAAAGCTAAAAAAACAAACAATCCCAATGTTGCAACACCCTCACAGAGGTGTAAGCAGCATTAACAATGACTCGGTACCTTCAGTACCTTGGTGAATTAATTGCTGACTGGGACTCAAATACAGACCAGTGTAGAACTGCAGCACAAAACAAAACTATTATTTTAAATAAGAGGTCTTACCTCTACTGTCACCTGTCAAATATTGCAGGGCAGGTAAAACCAGCTCTGACCAGTTAGGGGCAAAGGAGAACCAGCTATTTAAGGTACTGGCTGGGGACGATTGCCAATCCAAGACTTTATCCTCAAGCTGTAAATAAAAGAAGTGAATTCACAGCATCTTTCAAGCAAGCTGTAAAAGGTTTTATTATAATAAATAATAAATGGCAGAGGTAGAAATCACAAGGAAGCAGAAAAATATAAACAGCGGAGTTTTGAAAAGACAGATATAGGAAGAACATATTTTAGACAGCAAAAGCTGCAAAGGGGAAGCTTTAACATCGAGATTAGTCGTAACGTGGGGAAAAAACAAGCTTATTGAGAAGAGATTGACAGGAAGAAGGGTGGGAGAAAAGATCTAGAGTTAAATGGCTCAACATTTCTTTTGAATAGCATGCTAAACTTGCCTGAGATTACAAACCATTACAAATTTATCAGAGTATTCACTTAACAAGACTTATACGCATGATTCTAGGGAACCACTCTGGTGTGAAATCACTGATACTCATAACTAGCAGAGAATTCCAGTCCTTGACTGGTAAACTCCAAGTTTGCTACGCCTAGAAAGGTTTCTAGAACAGGGAGCGAGTGGATTCTTACCACAGAGAGACTAGCAGGTCCTTCTATAAGCAGGATCTCCAGAAGGAGAGAAAAAAAGCTAGAAGAGATTTCATTTACTCCAAGGCATGGCTTGATGTCTTCAAGAGGTCTGAAAGTAAAGGAACACAACCACTGAAAGTTAAACAGCCAAAATTAGAATCAATACTATATAATAACAGCAGTCTTCCCACACCATCCTTCAAAAACAGAGGCAAACAACCTCCAGGTTATTACCTAAATACCATCCACACCTGGACAGGGACATAAGCTCATAATAGGACACAGCTCTGACTTCCCCAGTTGCGGTTGAATGAGCTGAGACTGGCTAAATGCTGGTTAGAAGCAACATATTCCATAGCCTTGCCAATGTACCTCAAACCTGAGCTGCAGTACCTGTAGCCATTACTATCTTGAAAAGTGCACAGGGCTATGCCAATATACCTCACCAAATTTAGTGACCCACAATACCACCTCATTTTAGCAGCTTTGCGAGTAGATTAATTAAAAATACTACTAGCTCAATTTATCAAGTGGGTTCCTCATGTTTCAGGTGTATAGTATCAGGAATTTGATAAACTTGAACACCATGGGTTTTAATGTCTGATCTTCATTCACAATTTTAATCATGTTGCAAAAAAATCATGGAGAATGATTTTTGTCAATAAAAGAGATCAGAGGGTTTTCCTTTTATCTATTTTTCCATTGACAGATCTCTTTAAACAGAATGACTTAAAAAAGGACTGATTATACATCATCTCCACTTGCTCTTATGCATTTAATGTACCACAGCCTGCACAAGTGGTGACTTTAAAAGAACCTTAATGAAGTTAATAGTGAGTACAAGACCCTCACTTATTTCTATGTCTGTCACACACACAGAACCTTCCTTGGAACCACTTACTCTTCTTTAACAGATGGCAGAGGGGGAGGGGACAGGTCCTGAGATATTGGTGGGATTCCCTCAGCATTGCTAAGGGAGTCAGCCAAATCTTCCACCTCAGATTTAATCACCTTCAGCTTCTTTTTCTTCTTCTCTTCTTTTTCTTTCACCTTCTTCTTGAGAGTTGCAAGGTCAAACAAGGCTTTAGATAAAAGGACAAAGAAGTCAATAAGGAGAAAAGCAAAGTCCTGCACTTAGGAAGGAGCAATCCCATGCATCAGTACAGGCTGGGAACCAACTGGCTAAGCAGCAGCTCCACAGAAAAGGACCAGGGGATTACAGTGGACAATATGCTGAATATGAGCCAATAGTGTGTGTGCCCTTGTTGCCAAGAAGGCTAATGGCATGCTGGGTTGCATCAGTAGGAGTGTTGCCAACAGATCTAGGGAAGTGATTCTTCCTTTCTATTCTGCACTGGTGAGGCCACATCTGGGGTACTGTGTCCATTTTTGGCCCCCACTACAGAAAGGATGGGGAACAAATTGGAGGGAGTCCAGCAGAGAGCAACAAAAATGGTTAGGGGGCTGGGGCACCTGATTTCTGAGGAGAGGCTAAGAGAACTGGGCTTATTAGGTCTGGAGAACAGAAGACAGAGGGGACTTACTAGCAGTCTCTAACGCCCTAAATGGTGGTTCCAAAAACAATGGAACTAGAACTTATTGTCCTCAGTGGTGGCAGATGACAGAACAAAGAGCAATGGAGTTGCAACAAGGGAAATGTAGGTTAGATATTACGAAAAACTCTCTCAGGAGGAGGATAGTACAACACTGGAACAGGTTGCCCAGAGAGGTTGTGGACTCTCCATCCTTGGAGGTTTTTAAGGCCTGGCAACAAACACACTGGTTTGTGCAATCCTCTGAATTAGTAAGGATCCCATGGAATATCCTGTTTCTTCCTTAATTTACTGAAGTTGACTAGAAAAAGACTTTTTGGTCAGAGAATGGGATATTTAAAAATAGATGCTATACCAGATTGGAATGGCTGGCATATTTACTTAGACTCATGTATGCTTTGACCTTCAGTCTTTTACAAAGACATGGTATATGGCACCTACATTACCGTAATTCGCTAGCGTCCCAGATAATTGTTAATTTAAGATTATTTCCAAGAAGAAAACTATTTCAGACCCAGATCAATAGTTATGTTGATTTTTGCTCAAGTTTTAAAGTGCTTACTCTTGCCAGCTCTTCAGTTGCGATATAAAGGTGACAGACAATCACTCTCTTTTTCCCTAAAGTACAGCCACAAACAGCCCCAGGGGCACATTTCCCACAACAATACTATACCTAAAACACTCACCTGCCAGGGAACCCTTCCTGCCAGCATTCACACGGGTCATGATGTCATCAAGAGTCAGGTCCCCTGTCATTAGATCAGGGTGGTCCTAAAAAGGAAATAGGGATAAATAAGCAGACACAGGAGATAAAAGGCAGTGCTAGGATACAGAAGGTGCTACAGAAGCCAGAGCCTGAAATTCCTAAAACCTATCTATGATTTTCCTCCAAAACTCAATTTACTGCAGATAAACTATGGAAAAAACACTTAACCTTAGAAGTCTAAAATCAGCATCTAGTTTTTTCATAACACATGACTACTGAGTTCCAGAAGATTTATGCAAGAACCAAAAGAGACAAGTAGTAACTATCCCATTTACTGTTAACTGTAGGGCACGATAAAGGTTAAAACATGGGCCATAAAAAATGACAGTCACTCTGCCAGCCAAAGCTGCCAGCTGACAGACAGTCTAAACACAACACAGGTAAGTCCCCATCCCTAAGCTCCCGAGGGTCTTACAGGATGACGTTTCCGTTTCTCATGATGCTTCTTCAACATCATCTTCAGGTCACTCTCCCCGAGCTCTATTTTATCTGGGATGAAAAATTCAAAGGCCATTACTAGCATTCCTTGTCAGTCCATTATTACAGTAAACTAAAAAGCTTTTTTTATCCATCCGCATCTTCCATAATCTTCAAACTGCAAGAGTTCAACTTTCCTCAAAAGCTTCAAGATTCAAGCTGTGACCCACATCAGATCAAGTGGGGAACACTGAATACAACACTTTCTTCTATGAGCCATCTAGCTTTATTTGGTTGCATGTGTAGGGGTTGCCAGCCTTGGCCATTTTCAAGGGACCTAGGCCAAGCTGCAGAAGTGTTGCCAAGCAGAAGGACCCAAAAGCCTGTTTCTGTGTTGAGCAGCACTCCACAATGAGGAAGGAAAGGTGATAAGAAACCCTCCCTCTTTCTTTCCCAAGAATATAAATCCTAACTGACACCTTTTAAGTCCACAAAAGATCTGGCTTAGTTCAGTTCCAAAAGTTTCAGTGAAACAAAGAAATTTAAATAAAACCAATCAGAGATCATTTATTAGAATCAACCATCTATAAATATTGGGCATAGGCTGGAGAAAAATTTGGAGAACTCGGCAAATTCAAGAAGACCTACTGCTTATCTGCGTGCTACCCACCCTGCACTTCCCATGTTTCCCCAGCTGATATAGGTGAGAATCTATGTTGTACTGTCATGGGTAACCAGACAAACTTTGCGATAAATGTTTTTTTATGTTCTAAAGCCCAAGTAAAAGGTTGGGCTGTAAATTGGTTTCTGCCTCTCATCAGTAACCTACCCACAAGGTTACCTGTAATCCGGGTAACAGGGTGAAAGAGGAGTTTGCAGATTGGATAGCTGGAGGATGACCTCCTACAATAGTAATATCATTCAATCTGCATTATGTATTGACCATTAAAGTAAAACAATCAGGTAGTACAATTAGGTTTTTTTGTTTTGTTTTTAGGAGTCTTTTTACCAACAAAAAGAGGAGAAAGAGAACTTTGCATTAAAAGAGTAACTTTCCTCATCAAAATACTGGCTTTTAAAGAAAGAAGAGCTAGATATCTCATGAATTAGGAAAGTAATCATTACAAAACTTCACATCCACTACATGATTGACAATGCTCGACTCTTCAGAAGATCTAGAATGAGCCCACACCTGCAGGAGTGGCTGCAGGCAGCCCCACATCCTAGCTCAGTTCTCACCTGATGTTTTCATGTCTTGGGTTGATAACGTGGGGGTCATTCTGAGGGGAACTGCTGGACTTGGGCAACGGGCTGGGGAATTTGGAAGCCAGGAACTTAGATCTGATAGAAGAAAAAAAAAGTTAAATTCAACCCCATTTCTACAGGCGTGAAAAGCAAGGTCACTCTGTTCCCCAGAACTAAGCCAAAAGAACATGACTCATTTATCTGAAAAACAAGAAATGTGTTTAATTACATCTCAACACAATTAAGTGCATGAGGATCAGCTTCTACATGCTTCTCTACCTATACTCACAGAAACTGAATTTTATGTGGAAGTCCAGGTGATAATCTTTGTGATATAAATACCTGAAGACTATGATAACCGATCAGTGGAAAAAACTATTTTCATTTTTGTGACCTCTCTGAACCATTCACTCTGCCCCTAAGAGCAGGTTATCAGAAGGGTCTTATAACAGACATTTTGATTCAAGGAAGTTAAATGCCAAGAGAAACCCAGAAAGTCACTCTTTCTTTGTTTGGTCTCTAACTAAGGGAAGTTTTCAACTATTTGCACGAAGTGTTCTAGCACACCCACAGCCCAATGTGTCACACTAGTCCTAGAACACAATGAACATTACCTTCTTCATCAGAGGATAAAGTAGCGTCTCCACACTCCTCCTTTACCTCCCTCAAAACCTTTAAGTAGCGCCGATGTGTCCGTCTATCCCGTTCTTCTGGGCCACGTGCAGGTGCTGGATGTTTCTTCTTAAGGGTCATATCAGGCCCTCCTTTCCTAGCCAGGTCCAGCAAGTACTGAAAGAAGAAGACAGGTACACCACTGGAAGACTATGGATACAGAGCCCAATTATGTAGGGAATGTAACTAACTTACATTCAAACCACACTACCCATTTAGTTTTACAAAGAAGTAAACGTTCAACATCCATGTTAAATTGTTAGGATCTGCCTCAATTCTTTAGATGCTGAACCTTATTGTGGACAAACCCTGAGCATACAGACAGCTCAAAGAAGCAGGCCAGCAGTTAATAAGAGGCAGTCAAAAAACTGATTTGTATTCTTCATTCCCCTCCGTTTCCACTATCCCTTATTCTCACTCCAAATGATCCACTTTATCAAGAACTGCCTACTCATCATCCTGAAACAACTGAGAAGATGAATTTCGAATATCAGTTTTACATAAAAGATATGGGGACAAAAAAAGGCTTCCAGAGAAAAATGACACTGGTTTAGGCACTAGAATAAAAAAGTGCTACACACAAACCCTACCTTCCAACTCCTATTTCACTCCTTCATGAATAGTATAAGGGCCAAGATAATTCTTTCTGTAGGTAGAGAGCCTCATTCTCCCTGGCTCTCCAGCTGTAACTGCAGTGACTTTCAAGGCATGTAGCCCAGTAATTCACTACTTTCAGCCCCTCTCCTCCCCTGATTCTGGGCATAAGGGAGTAGTGCAAAAGTAGCCAGAAGACATTCTGCCTGGCCCCAACCCTCCATCACAGCTGTTTACATCACCTGGCACAGCAGAGACTGAAGAGATGCCAATTGATCCTAACCAGCTTCAGGTCCATCTGCCCCACACCCACTGACTGCTGGGGTCACAGGATGGAGTGGGCAGGGTCACCATGAAAACGAGCCTGGGACCCCTGTGGGTAGAGAATGCTCAGCTGGACAGGTAGGAAGGGAACATGGGTAGGCAGGCAGTGGCATCCAGGAGGGACAGGTGGGCGGCGCTAGGTAGTAACAGCAGGGGGCTGGGGTCCAGGCCCAGGGCAGAGCTGCAATCTGCTCCCTGCACATCCACCCCCTTTGACAGGTACCTGCGATCCCAGCCCTGGCCTCTCCTGTCTGCCCCATTCCTAGACATTGCTGCCCAACTGCCCAAGGTCTTAGCCCATTTGTCTGGCCAAGTGTGCCCTGCCAATGAGGGTCCTGGGCCAGTCTCCATGGAAACCCCACCTGCCTGCCTGCCCACTCCATCTGGCACCGTTGGCAGTGGGTGCAGGGCAGATGGGCCAGGGTGCCAGTACACAGCAGCAGCTGAAAGGAGCCACTGCAGGCCAGATGGAATCACTTGGTGGGCTGGATCCAGCCTTCAGGCTGTATTTTGCCCGCCCCTTGCAGAGATCAAAGGAAGGAGCCTCTCATATAGCAGTGTAAGAATGGACCTTTCAGAAGTCCAGACCTGCACTGTATCCAGCAGCCAGAAACATTCTGCACTCCTAGCTCAGCACTTTCACTGCATGTCAAACATCACATAAACTCTGCCTTCTGAGGCAGCTTCTCTAAGAGACAGAGAAGCTTTATCAGCCCCTGAAATTACTTAACATCATAAGATTAAAGGCCCAGGACTCACATAATTAAGAGCTGTGCAAGAAGGGGTAGCTAAAAGCAACAGCATGTGTGAAGGCCCAATTACAAATAAATGGTTTATTTGGAAACCAGGCCCTCTTCTTTCACCTACTGCAAGCCTAGTATATGAGCTTGACTGCATATCCCGCTACAACAGGGGCGGGCAAAATGCGGCCTGGGGGCCGGATGCGCCCTGCCAGGCCATTCTATCCAGACCGCGGGGCCCCTAAAAATTTAGAAAATTATTATTGATCTGCCCTGGGCTGCCTGTCATGTGGCCCTCGAGGGCTTGCCAAAACTCAGTAAGCGGCCCTCCACCCAAAATAACTGCCCACTCCTGCACTATAGGGTAAAGCACCTGTAATATCCAAAAGCTGTTAAGATTTTTTTTTATTATGTTTACCACAAGCTGCAGGAGAAACTGAGAACCTTGGACTCAACCTTAACATGAGAGAAGCTCTCTGGTTAGTCTTTAACTATGTGACCAGTCAGCTTTGCAAGCTAAGTTTAGTAAGCAATACTGCTATATTAAAGAAGGTTAGCAGATAACCACAACCTATGTTCCTTGCATTCCAAATTCAATGTCTTTAAAAGCCAAGATACCACAATTAAAATGAAAGGAGAAAGGACTAACAGTTACAACAGAACATTCAAAGTCAGTACTAATGGTTCATTAGCACGGGAAAACCATCAGTACAGAAAGTCAGGAAAATGATTCTATTCCAGTTTTGCTGCTTTCCATCTGATGCTGGAGGAATCTGGTAAACTGATGGTCAACTAGCTGTAAAACAGTACAGTGTAAGAGTACTTAATTAATGGGAAGGGGGGGGGAAGGAAAGAGAGGGAAAAACTGCTTATAGTTTGTAAAATAAACTCCTGAGGGATACGAAGAGACAGTGTATGAGATGTATGGCTAGTTTCAGAATAAGACACTCAATATCTGTGAAACTGTCCAAAATCCTTTCAGTAAAAGAGTGAAAATAACTGCAGTATTCTTTTTTAAAACCAGGTGAAAACTGGCTAGACAAGCCCATACTGAATCCTTTAATCTCAGACAAACATACCCGCTTATCCTGTTCTTCATATAATGCATCAAGCTTATCACTGCACCCTGCAGGCACTTACATTGCGGGAGGCAAGGATCTGCTTGAGCAACCGGTAGAAGTACTGCTGCTGGGAGCTCAGGTAGCGCTTGTATTGGGACTTGAAACAGAGCTGCCTGTATTTCACAACTTCAGGATTAAAATGTCCATCTGCAGAAAAGAACAAACGCTCAGATGCGAGTGAAGAAGAGTGTTTTTTTAAAAGCAAAAATTAAAATGTTGTAATATATTTTTGCTTCCTAACTAATCCAGATACTATGGTAGCTCTTACGACACTGAAGAATGAATTACGGTATTAAAGACTAGATTTCTCAGGAGTGGTAATCAGATATGCAGCCTCACTGTTCTAGGTCAGCAAATCAAGGATTTGTTGCCATGTTACAGCATCCTCTGAGAAATAAATTGAGGTCTCAACAGAGTGGCATATATATCACAGAAACAGAACAATTGCCACTGACTGAACCTCTTTCTGACTGTCTTAGAAAAGAGGTCAAAGACCAAAGTTTCATCTTTTCCTACATGAGTCCTACTTTAATGTGAAGAATGCTGCAAAGCAGCATGTGGGGCTGCCCATTCTGTACCAATTGTGCAGATGAAGAGTTCTTCAGGCTGTTGGATTATCACCCTGGAAGCCTACACAAGCAATACATCCAATTAAAAACAAAGTTAAAAGTGGGCTGACCACTGACCCCGGAAGAGTTTCTGTGCAATGTGCAATGGATTTCCAAAGCGGAAGTTCTCTCCACTGAAAAGAGATGAGATGAGTTTGCTCTGGTGTTCAGCATTATTTTCAGGGAAATGAGGCAGGAACTTTTTCAGGTGGTCGCGCTGTGAATCTGTAAGTACCTCCTGCCATGTAGACAAGCTGACAACTTCAAAAAAGATCTCAGGCTAAACAAAACAAAACAAAACAAAACCAAACCATAAATGAAGCAGAATGTCTCCAAGCATCCTTAACAAATGTGAATCCCTCAAGGTATACTACAGTTAAAGATGACAAGACAACAGGCATAGGCTGTGGAAAGTAGTAGGAATAAAGACACTAAAAGGTGAGCAAATTAAATGATTTCAGTCATGAGGCCATGAGATAGAGAAAAACCAGAGTTATTACACAGAGAGCAGTTTCAAGGGTAGATTTGTAAAGGGAACAAGTTACTAAGTTGATTTACACAAAGAGCAAACTAAAAAATAAGTCGTTTTCTAAAAAACATCCTTTTTCAATAGGGAATGCAATACCTGAAAATATTATCACTTCTTTACTCCTTACTGTTTCACAGAGATAGAGTAAGAGTATTTATTCATTTTCCAAGGGTGTTGAGAACATTGTTTGTCAAGGACTTTGGAAGTAAACAGTGCTCTTAGTACCACTCACATCCTCCAAAAGGTCCTCCGGCAGGCTAACTCTTGTTGCACCCAGCATACAGTCCTCCATGATTCGTGCAGCATTTCCCTCCCCACATGGTCCCAGCTCCAAAGGATCTGTCAGCATATGATCCAGAGAATCCATTCTTCACTCTTATGATCCTGAACAAAACAAAACAAAACAAACAAATCACACAACCATCCCCATATCTATTGCCATCACCCAATCTCTGATGCAACTGATGCTGAATTATTCTTTTAGAACGTGCATTTAATAAAATGGGTGCATAAAACTGGGTAGTCAACCAATTATACTGAATGGGTAATTGTTCTCCAATGTACTAGCAGTGGTAAATTCAACAATACATAAAAAATACAGGAAGCTACCACTTTCAGTTGAGATGTGCAAGTGCACAGACCTGAGTTGTACATGAAGAACCTCAGGGAAACAGAAATGGACACTAGCTGATTAATACCGATAGCTCTAAAACGTTCTTACTTGTGCCACTTCCATGTTACATCATTTTCATTTTTAATGTAGCTTGTATTTTGTTGTCATTAAACTGCAGTAATAAGACCGGGCTGGTGCATGTGAGTTTGATTTTAGCAATGCAAGACTAGAATGAAATACAGCTGAGGAATGTTTAAATCCAAATTAAAAACATGTTGTCATACAGAAAGTAGTATGCAGATTTGAATTCAAATGTCTTTTAAGTTAAATTCACTCTGACAATATAACTCATGCTTAAAGTCTCACACCACTTCCAACAGGATTTCTAAAGAATTGCCTCGACAAAAATCGGATTTATTTATTTACCAAGAGAGTGAAACTTGCAGGCAATGCAAACCAAAAAGGACAAAAACTTCCCAGGAACGGGGCTTCAAAGAGTAAGCATATGAAAACCCACCTGGAAATAAACAGTATTTCTCATTACGTGTCATAGACTATACTTCAAGCTACAGATCTGCTAAGATGAGCAAGCCTGACGAGAAATACCAGGTTTTCTAAAATTTCTAAACCTGGCGACAGTAAATAAAACTTCCTATACTATGCGTGCACATACAACCAGACACACACACACGGATGCACATAAAACCAGACACGCACACATAACCAGCCACACGTGTACACACGCACACATGTGGCTGGGCTGCTGGGCTGCAGGACAAAGTCCAACCAACGATGCCCTGGGCTCAACCCAGCCCCTGTGCTTCCCTGGGGAGCCGAAGTCCAGGCTGCAGCACAGTCCACCGAGGCCCCAGCCCAGGGCCCACCCATCAGCTAGCTGCAGGGATGGTGCTAGAGAGGACTTGGGAGGGGTTATGGCCACTTTCTGACCACCCCCATAGCCACCCCTCTCAGCAGGGCTACCAGTGCCCGCCTCCCACAGCTGAGCCTGCAAAGGTGCAGTACTCCTTGGTGGGGGGGCTGGGCTCAGAAGTGGGGCAGGCAGCAGCAGCCTGGGAGGTGCTGGAGGGGTGGATATGGGGAGGGGGTACTAAGGTGAATTTTGCAGTGGCCATAGCCCCCTCTTAGGGCCATCCCTGTGGGTTCCAGACCCCAAATGGGTTTTGTGTCAGTGGCTGCTGTGTGCACCCCTCTGAGCAGACAGTAGTGGAGGGGCCTGAGGCAGCGCAACCCCAGGCCCCTTCCCTGCCATCCACCCTGAGGTGCTGGGGCTCCGGACCATGGGATCAGCTCTGCGCTGGCAGTGATTGTAACATATGCCTCAGGGCACAGGGTGGGACAGCACAACCCTGGCCCCTCCACTGCCATCCACCAGGAGGCTGCCCCAGCTGGGTGCAGTCCTGTGCAGCGCCTGCCTGAGCCCTGGCCCCTGGAGGGGAGCAGAGGGTGGGCAAGGCTGGGGCCCAGGTAGGCTGGGGCAGCCACAGCAGCTATTCCTGGGGTCCTGGAGGTTTCCCACAGCTGGGCTCTTGCACAGGGGGCAGCTCCGCCCCACTCACAGTGTACACAGCACACAGGGAGGCCGAGCAGAGAGTCATGAGCCCCACAAGCCCAACATCCTGCTCTGGCCAAACAGCATCCCCTCCTGGGCAGGGTGGCTGCAGCCCATCCCCGTGGAGCTGCGCAGGCTGCACCAGGCCCCACCTCAAGTGCTGCTGGGTGCCCCTGCCCGCCGGTCCATTGTGGCCTGAGCCTGTGGAGCCCCAGGGCAGCCACACTTCCCACCCAGGCCTTGCCTTCCCAAGAGCCAACCTACCTGCAGCGCCTCCCCCTGCACCTACTTCTCCCCACACCGCCCGCAACCTGCCCCGAGTGCCCGGCCCTGGCACCCAGGAGCTGCCCTGCCGAGGTGGGACTCCCGCAGCTCCCCCAGAGACCAGGCCGGGCTGGAGGGCGCAGCCTGGGGACGCAGACAGCCGTCTTAAGAGAGCCTGGAGCAGCAACTTAAAAAAATATATTTTAAAACAATTTCCTTGCGCGCCTCCTGGCATGCCGGGGAAAACGTCTCCACGCGCCACTAATGGACACGTGTGCCAGGGGCTGCCAATCCCCGACCCATGGGGCTGCGTCTACGCTTAAGACTGCGACACGCTGTCCACGTACGGCCGGCTGCTGAGCAGCACCGGGCCTGCCCACGAAGGGCTGCACGCGGGACCGCGGCCCGAGTCTTAACATGGGAACCGACCAAAATGAATTCATCTCTCGCACGTTTATTGACAAACGGCTGCGCTGATCTCACCCCCTCCCAGTGTAGCAGGGGTTGATCCGGCGTCTTACAGGCGAAAAGCACCCTTCAGAAACGAAGCGGAGACGGAGACGGGGGTCAATACCTTCGGCAGGAAACACGGCGCCTGTTGTTGGACGTTGACAGCATTAAAAGCCCGGAGCGATGGCCGGCACCGCGGCGGGCGAGGGCCGACCTCCCCTGCAAGCAAGCACGAGACGTTGGACCTGGATTCGCAACAGCAGACAGAAAAGGTGAACGGCAGCTACTGACTCCTGTCTCTCCCAACTGGGCCGGGACCCCAGGGAGATTCCCGGCCGCACAACGACACCGGGGGCGAGGCACCGGCCCTCGACGCTGCTGCGAGCGTGGTCCACGCAGACCCCGGGTTTCAGCTGGGGGGGGGCAGCCCTTGTCCGGGTGCAGAGGAGCTGAGGGACGTGCCCAGGGTCCCTCAGGAAGTCGGTGTCAGAGGGGAACTACCCCCCTCCGCCCAAAAGACTGTTCAGGGGCGGAATCCCCATGAGGGCCCGGTCCGGCGCCCCGTGTTGGGCTCGGGGTAGGCCCAGGACTCGGTCAGGGTCAGATCCGCCCCCAACACGGCGCTGCTGCTGCCCCCCGGCCCCGGCCCCGGCCCCGGCCCCTCACCGAACCCGCTCCAGGCCGCCAAGGCTCCTTCCGCTTCCCCGGGGAGGGGGCATCGCGCATGCGCACCCCGAGGGGCGCGCACCAGGCCCGCGAGCCTCCCTGCGCATGCGCGTGCGCTCCCTCCCCGCGAGGTGAGTGGGCACAGCCCCTCACGCATGCGCAGTGCAGTGCAGTGCGGGCGGGTCCGCGACTGCGCCCGCTGCCCCCGCGCGGAGCGGGCTGGCCGGGCGTGGTCAGCGTGGTATTGGTGCAGTCATTATTTTCTCCCCTGGTGCGACGTACGATCAAAAATAGTAAAGAAAAAAGTGTTCAAAATGCAGAAAAGGACCATTTTCTTGCGATTTCCCAGTGGGTCTAATAAAAGGCATCGTTTTGGAACCGAGAGTTCTAGTTTTTTTGTACCCTATACTGTAGGATGGGTTTTTGGTTGTCCAAAAACAGGAGGCGGCGAGGCTCTTTTGAGATGTGATCTCCTCTATTAGACCAACAAGGCACTTGGAAAAAAATAACTTTTTCCTTCCAACTCCTGAGTTGCTCTAATAAAAGATATCGCATCTACTCAAAGGAGCCTCGCCTGCAAAATGTATGGCAAGTTTTGAGGCCGCTGGTTGCAGCAAAGGCAAAGCCCAGCTCAGTCCCCAGGAGTCGTCACCGACTTCCCGGCTTGCTGTCAGCGCTTCCTTGCCCCGAAATAAAGAAATGCTTCAACTTATGACCCAGTTCTCCCTCATTCACTGGCAAAATACGCTGTGCAATACAAAGTAAAAAATAAGATTTATACGCATACTTATTTGCACATTGTTTTCAGTGTACAATAGTTTTTCAGCAAATATGATAATTTTGAGCATCCAATATACGATGTCATATTTAATTTCCATAGTGCTAGGAAACTTTCTTAAAGGGAAAATATTGTCAGATACCCATCCTTGAGTTTTGTGCTATTTGGGCAAAAAATGCACCACAAAATGTCAAGCGGGGCATTAAAAAACCCATGGGGTTGCTGGCGCAGACATCCTTCTCTCCAGGCCTTTCCAGGGTCTCTTACCAAACCAGCCCCCCAACCTGCCTCACAGCTACCGTGTATCCTGGGGCGCCAAACTCACATGGGTTTCTCCTGGGCCATGAGCTGCCATGGGCCCAGCAACAGCACGGGAGCCCACAGCCGAGACAGGGCCACGGGCAGCGGGAGAGCAGGATCCAGCAATACAGTGCCCTCCGGTAGCCCAGCAGGCCGTACATTAAGCACCCCTGATTGATCTCTCCAGTTCTGGAGAAGCCTCACTCACGTCTTCAGCGTCTCACTGACACAGGCAGTGCGGACAGCAGCGATGCGTGCTTTCCTCTGCCACCTTAGTCCACGCGTCTCAACTCTACCCTGGGTCAAGATGGATTTGGGGAGGAAAGGAGCATAATAAGGCTCCTTGACGCATTCAAGGTGAAGCTTTTGCTGAGACTTCCAACAAATCCCCTCCTTTTTTTTTTTCTTGTGCTGCAGACATCTGGACTGAAACCCATGCTCACAAAGGCTACCCGTCATCTTGTAGTGTCTACTTATAGTCACACGACTAACTTTGGGATGGATTTGATCTGCTTATATTTTATCCTGGGTAGGCACCACAATGTGTGTGCAGCATTGGAGACTCAGGAAAAGCCTGGTCCCTTCCCCAGGATGTGGAGACAAAAAGTTTTAATGAAACAATGATTACATATAGGTGGCAGTGCAGATGACCTCACCTTCCTGAATGCACAGGTCATGTTTGGTACGTAAAAAAAGAAAAGATTTATTATTTTTGTTTTTACACCTGCCAGGTAGCACAAGACTATTAACACTATAACAGTCACTGAATGTACAATAAACATACACATTTAAATAACAGGGTCAGAATGATGCAACGTATGTCAGATTCAATGTCTCATGAAACATCCCGATTTAGTCCCAGGTGTTCTAGTAATCCTTTGAAAAAAATCAGGTATGATTCTTTTGGAGAGTAAGGAATTGGTGCCGACTTTTGCACTCGGGAGGCATGAGCACAGGGACCCCCAATGAAGCCAAGGAGGACTCCCTTAGCATATTCTTAGGGCAGAATTTAGCTCGCAGTGAGCAGAAGAAGTGTATTCCAGAATTAAGCTCCGATGGGACATTATTTAGGGGACAAAGAGACCTTAGGACTGGTTCAGCAAAAATTCCTGTGTCTTGCACTGCGGAAGTCCATGAGAGCTGTTTCTCGTTTAAGGGGGTCCTGCAGTACTGACATGCTGCAGGACTTCTAAGCTGCAAAACTGGGCCCTGTCTTCTGTACTTTCTCCACATCTGTGTAATCATTATAATCAGACAACTCATTAACTTGGAATGAATATGCATGATGCTTAATTCTCAGAGAAGAGCATCCTCTCATGCATCCATTAATTTGGGACATGAAGTGAACCAGCACACTGATCTCTGGCTGGTGATTTTGTGTATGATGCTGCTGTGGAAAAAAAGGACAGACTCCTAGATAAGCAAGATGCACATTCAAAGAGGCCATTTTGAAACTGCTTTCCACAACACTGGGCTTGTGTTCATCCTGAAAGAACCGGTACAAAAACAAGTGTCCACATTTTTTGATACTTTCTAAACAAAGTCAAAGAAAAAAAATAGCTTTTTAAACTCTACATTTACAACAATTTAAAGGAAAAAAGGTCCAATTTTCATGTCTGAAAACTGAGCCTTTTAAGACTTTAAAATACTTCCATAAAACAGTAACTACTTGCCACATGACATTTCCATATTTTTCACTTCCCTTCATTTGTACCATATATTTGGCTCTTTGAATTTTTATGACAGTGTCACTACATCATCTGGCAGTCTGAGGAAAGCCTCCTCTCTTGAACAGGAAACTGAGAGGCAAAACAGGGCAGTGAACTTCCTCTCCCACACAAACAACAACACCAAGGGCCCAATTTCAAAAGTGCTCAGCATCCACAACTCTGGATGAAATTAATGGGAACTGCAGTAGATTAGCACCACTGCAAGAAAAGGCCTGACTCAAATCCACTACGTAAAAAGAAAGACACTCATTGATTTCAAAGCACTGTGTGTGGATCAGGACCCAGGCCCTTAATATCTTTGAAGAGGCTTTTTAATGCCCCAGCATTTTGGGACGATAAAAGAAGCGAGATCCCAGGCACAAATTTAATCTACATTTTGGCAAATCACTTCAAGGCTACCCCAAAGCAATGCTGAGCCGTTACCGTATTTTGACAGGGCTTGTTTCATCACGCACAGTAATGATTTCCACTCTGTATTAACAGTGATACGTGGCATGAGGCCTTGCCAGCAAGTAAGCTTTCCAGTCGTCCAGTTATGGTGTTACTTCATGACTTCAGCTTGTTCTCTTACAGTTAAAATGTTAGCTTCATAGGGCTTGGTACTGCAACTTCTGCGTGGATTGGAGTCCTCGCTTGCATAAGTAATCCCATCAAAATCGGTGGGAATACCGATGGAAGGGAGGGTTGCATATTCACACTCAGTGCAGCACTGGAAAAGAATTATTCAACCTACTGATGTCTCTAATGTCATGAAATGCTGTTACGACCAAATCTTACACTTTCTGGAATAAATGTATCCTATTATACTGGCATTCTGGGATGACTTTTGAGGCAGAATTTCTAGAGGTTTAGGCATATACAGTATCTCCCCCATCAACAGTACTTGGAGCTGTGGTCATATTCTCCCAGGTAACAAAGTGAAAATGGTCCCCTTCCATTTGGTTTAAAGACAAAAAAAAAACCCCCAACCAACCAGACCCTTGAAGAGGAGCAACTTAAGGAAAAACAAACTGCCTTAAAGGTACAGCTTCCCTTTCTCCTGGTCCCAAAGCGTGACATGAGTTCTGTACACAGACCAGGTTTACGAACACAGGCAATCCTTTGGGATGGCTTTCATTGTCTTTTTAATAGTGGTCCACTAGTGTTCTTTTTTTTTTGTTGTGTTTCCTGAGTCCAAGGCTGGTCATTTTATGAAACAGTCCATAGGAATTACAGTGCATCATTAACAAGATCCATGGAAAATGTGAGTAACCAACTTTCCATCCAACCTTCACGGGAAAAATAAAACACATTTTGAGACAGCATTAGAGATAGCTACCTCAGCGTCTGCAAAGAGGTGTGCAAAGGGAGAGGAGGTTAGAGAGGTTCTCTTCCAATGTTTCAGATTAAAGTGTGTCTCAAACAGCAACTGCAAGGCACTGATTTTCGAGTGCCTTCTTACTTTAAAATGATCAAATCAGGGTAAAAACATCCACTTGTTTCCCCTCCATCCATTCTCTCCTGATACAACCATCATCATAGGACACAGCAAAAGCTGCTGTGCAGGTTAAAACATTACTGAGCCTTTCACATGCTTACAGGTGAAAGAAGAGTTTCCAGTTAGTGTAGGGGGAACACAACATAGGCTCAGTGTTTACCATCATGTGCTACTATGATTTCAGTCCATTCATCCAAGTGTTGAGGTTTCAAGACTGCACCTTTCATTCTCCCTAGAACTGCTTGGCAGGGCAAGGCAGACAATATGTAAACAGTTCTAAAGGGCTGCAAAAATAATAATTTAATTGACTGTTTCCGCACAGCTTCACAGCTTCATTGTTACGTCTGTCCCACACACACACACACACACACACACACACACACACAAAGAGTCTTTCTTTTGCTGCTGCTCCATCTTCCTAAGTGATCTGGGTCCTTACCAAGCTGGTAAGCGCCCTTCCTCCTTGGCCATTTAAAAAGCAAAGACAGAGGGAGCAGTTCCGACATACAGCTAACACCACAGGCAGTTTAAATTATGCTGTTTTGTTTAACTGTTGATGTTAAAAATATACACAGAGCATAAATTGCCATTTAGCCATTTGTTTGACAAGTCATCTCCTCTACTGTTACACTAAATGTTGTACACTGTAAATACTTCCACAAAGGAAAATAAGGGTCATCAGACATGCCAAAAAAGTAGAGCAAGCATAGTTTCCATTTCCTGACTTCTCTTTTCTATTAAAGAGCTGCATAAAATGGCGGCGCCCCGCAAGGATTTTAAGGGTACCTTTTAAATTGTCGCTGAGACTTTGGACCCCCTTAAAGCATTAGCAAGAACTCCAAGATGTTAGTTGAAGTGAACGAATACTTGAAAACATAATGAGCTCCAAGAGACCCAGGGGAGGGTTTTTTTTGGAGGGTGGCTGTCCTTATGGTCAGGTGACACTGAAGGATTTCTTCACTCATGTTCTGCTGGGAAAGTTCTTGGTTTTGTGATGTGCACTTCACTGCCTCCATTTCCATTGGTGGTCGTAGTGATAATGTATTGGGTCGTTTGCTGTTGATTGGTTGCTTGTGCTTCCAAGGGATCTGAGTGGGCTGGTGGCTGAGACACGCCCACCTGAACCCCACTGGAGAGCGAAGAGTTCTGTTTTACATCCAAATCGGTTTGACCTTCAGACATCACATAATGAGTCTGCAGGGTAAAGCAAAAATTACACAAATGTTTCATACAAGCTGAAAACCCAACTTTCTCTAAAATGTATTATAAATTATCTGCTGGGAGATATTTTGGCATGAATGAAAGATCTAACTGTATCATGTTTAAACAACTATGGAAACAAGCACAACACAAATAAGATACTTTCAATTTGTCATAATGTATGCTGGACTCCCTTAGGGAGGGTTAATCTACCATAGGCCAAAACCTGCTGTAATTAACACATCTCCTAGAAATTAAAATTAAACAACTGGATTTACCTCACAATCATTGTGAAAGTCTCTTATTCTACCTTGCACTTAAGTCAAACTTGCATTTTCTGTGTTCTACTTTACATGAATATGTTGGATCTCTTTCAAGGTACTTTCAGTACATTGGAAGCTTCCGCTGAGAGGTCATTCAGACCATTCAGTTATGCAGAAATTGAAACCATAAAGGCATCCAAAAATACTGTTTTGAAAATTAAATTCAAGTATATTACCTAAATTTATAACTAAAATTGATAATAATTTGAGCTTTGATCTTTCAAATATTTATCCAAGTGGAAAGTCTCTGTATTCAGTGCAATGAACACAATGGCTAGAAACAGATGTTGTATTTGTCCCTGGAAAAGTTGTGCCTCTTTATCCCAGAACAAAACCATCCCAGGATTTTTGTGTACAAACATCGCCTTTCTAGTCAGGGTTCAGTGAGCAGCTGAATGCACTGCCACTTTTCTACCATTGATTCAATAATGCAGTCCTGAGATAATTGTTCAGATACACTTTGCAATGTCCTGGGATATACTGTTAGCACTTCTAACATTTTTAGGATATATTCTGGGACAATAGATGTGGACATCTAAACAGCTGAACTTTGTCCCAGGATAAAATGATTTATTTCAGGACAAACATGACATCTGTAGCCAATGAAACCAGCTCCTCAAAGTTACTTTTGTGTGTGTAAGTGTCTGGCAAATTCAGAACTTGCAAGCACCTTCGGTTTTCCTCATCTCTTAAGATATGCTACTATCTTCCTGGAAGGACATGACTGCTTCCTTCCTACTAAACAAATCATTTTCTGCATCAAGGAGTCTAAAAAACCCTAATCCATTCCTCCTCATTCCAGGACAATTTTGACCAGGTATGTCATATCACTTCTGGACTGCCTTCTTGGCTATGGATTCTGTCCCAATATGGTAGCTGGTCCAAGAACTGCAGAAAGCCTATTATGCTTTAGATTATGTAATCCCATCTGCCACACACTCATATGCAGACACACTCAGTTTTCATGTTAGCTTCCAACTTAAATACAACTGCTCCCCTATTGTGACACTACCATTACCATGTTCTCTGCTTGATGTGCCCTATTACTGTTTTGGTGTTCTCTAAAATGGTTAGACCTTATGGCTAAGCTTTATTCCTCCCCCCAGAACAAAAGCTGCATCCCCTTGCTTACCTGTGTGACAGCTTTCACTTGCCCTGTATTCACTGTGGTGACAGGAGTACCTACAGCAGTCTCTGCGATCACATATTGACCCTGTGGGATGGCCATCATCTGAATCTCAGATGCTAGAAGGTAGAAATTGGAAAAAATATAGTCAAACAGTCTCATAGGTTAGTAAGGAGGACGATAAGAGTGGTCAGAAGGTCTAACGCAGTGACTCCCAACCAGGGTGCCATGACAGCCTTTGAAGGGTACTGCAGGGAGTGAGGAGATAAGAGAGGTAGGTGCAGGCTCTTCCTTCCAGCTGCTCCTCCTCTCCCCACTCACTGCAGTGCAGGCTCTTCCCTGCCGACTGCTCCGCCTTCCCAGCCGCTCTTCAAGTGGGTAAGCACTACAATATATAAACGATGTGCTGCTCAATTCACAAATGTTACGGCAGGGTGCCTTGAGTCTAAAAAGGTGGAGAACCACTGTTCTAAAGCAAGCCCAGAGAGTGCTATAGTATATGCCCTCTGATCACCCTGCTTTTCTGTGGAGGTAAGTGGAAAAGGAGGTTCCAGGATGCAATGCAGCAGGACTGCTCAAATGAAATGGTGATTGCACGTTGGCATCTGCTGTCTCTATGGGTTGCAAGATTAACGTGGTCACAGATTTACATGTTGGGCTTTTTGTGAATTTTTCCTGCAAAGATTGAGCCCTCCTTGCTGAACAAATCAGGCACATGGAACCAATTTTCTAATAGTGAAAACAACATAGCACTATTGACTTCAGTGGAGCTATTCCAACTGCCATCAGCTGAGAATCTGCCCCTTTTCTAGACATCACATCCTGTTGTCACCACAGATGAAGAACTCCTTAAGCATGTGCTGCTCAAGGATACATAAAGGTTCCAGCCACTCAGAATTGTACAAGAAGTTATTTATATTTGGCATGAAAAGCCCATTTCACCTCACCCCTGTGTGAGCGCTTTCAGACTGCATGTATGAGCAATCCACAGTCAAGGACAGACATGTGCCTGATACAGGGAATCAGTGGCACTGTTCCCACATTCCTGATACTTACGGTAGCTACGAAATGAGTTCCACGGGCTGGGTAAGAATGTGTGTTGGACTGAGGAGCTTTGCTGCTGTTGGAGGGTTTGGTTTTGTGCTGATGTGTTGGTCTGCATTTGGGAAGGGCTGAGTTCCTGCTGCGATTGTTGTGAGGAGGGACTCAGTGGCTGACTTCCCACCTAGAACAAGACCATAAAAGCACATATTATTGTTTACATTCCGGCATGCTGAAGCTTACATTTGTGCTGCTGTATGTACCTTCTTCTCAGTAACAGGAGTCTGACACTAATCCCATGTAAACCTCAGCCTGGGTTAGCATTGAATGACAGTCAACCAGACTGTCAGCAAGACAGGAATCAGTGTGTTTTCAGTGCAGCTCTCAACAGAGTAAATATCTGTATTACAGCCATCAAACCTCTGGTACTCTCAGGGCCTTACACATTACACTTAGCACGTGCTACTTGTAATTGGTGTTAACATTAGCATGTGGTTTGAGCAGTCGCATATTGAGGGCTAATACCCCCTGTAATGTGCACTGCTCTGACCTACCCTTAGAGGGCTGGTGATCAGGGGAATGGCTAAGAACCAAGTTGGCTTCTGAGCCTGCCCAGCTCACCTGTTCTCAGGGACAGAGTAGGGGGCCTGGACTGTGGCAGCCAGGGGCTGGAAGGGTCCCATTGGGCCTGCCAGCCCCTGCCTGTCCTGTGTCCCTGCTGCCCCCCCACTACCTGGATCAAGCCACCTGCTGTGCCTTGTCCCTTTAACTCCCAGGGCTCCCTCCCTGCCCCTTAGGGCTTCCCCATCCTCCCTGGCCCTCACAGCTCACTCCTGCCCCTGCGTGTCCCCTGGTTCACCTGTACTGCCAGCGCTGTCCCAGGGGAACAGCAGGAAAGGGGAACCCACCTGCCACTGCCACCAGGCCACTACTACTTTCTGGGCTGAGACCAGCCCAGAGAGCAAGTAGTGGTGGCAGGATGGTTCTTCTTCCCTGCTTGTTCCACCAGGTCAGTGCCAGGAGCCGCAGGTTAAACCAGGAGCTCCTGGGGTGAGGGGACGGGGGCAGTGAGCAGGGATCCAGGGTGCAGGCCTGATCCAGGACAGTAGGGGAAGAGGTTCGCACCCCCCACACCTGCATCAGGCTGGCACTGGGCTCAGTGTCTGCTCCTTCCCCCCAGATCAGACCTGCCACATCATCAATGCCCCCTCCTCCCAGGATTGGGCCCACCGCACTGCCTGCCCTGCCTCCGATCAGGCCAGCCCCCTTGCATCCTCAGATTGGACACACCCTCCACCCCTCCAGCAGCCAGCTCACCTGCAACTCCTGGAGTTGTCCCACCTGAGCAATCAGGGAAGGGGAACTTGCCTTCCAGCCACCCTCTGGGCTGGGCTCAGCCTGAAGAACAGTAGCAGCCCAGCCACAGTGGTGGTGGCTAGGCAGATGAGTTCCTCTTCCCTCCCTGCTCCCCTAGGACAGTATCAGAACCTACAGGTGAACTGGGAGATATAGGAACCAGAGGTGAGCCATGAGGACCAGTGGGGTGGGGGCAGAGGCAAGTCCTAAGGGGCAGGGGAGGAGCCCTAGGGGTGGGAGCAGGAACAGGGGGGGCGCTGGGAGCCAGGAAAAACCTGGAGTGGGAGGGGAGGAGGGATTCTTACATTTAGGTGCTGTCACTATGAAGAAAGATAGAGCAGCTGGAAGTGGTTCCTCTTGGGATGCTGGAGGACCACTCCCAACTGGCTTTGGACCTATGGAGCAGTCATACATGACTGCAACGTGAGCTGCTCAAAACCAGTTACAGACAATCCTCAATCGAAGAGGATTATCTCTGAGCCACTTGGAGGACCCTTAGCACTGTGTTTCTCTGCCCTAATGTGTGGACACTTTTGTTTTAATGGCCCTTAACACACATTCAAGTTAATGTGTAACAACACCCTCAGATGAGGCCAAGCACTGGATGAATGGCATGGAGAATAAACACACTGCCATCCCTAGGGGTGGTTCTTCTTCAAATGCTAAAAACGGAAGTCTTGTTCTTCTGTTGCCTCTGCAATACTAGTACTAGTACTACTATTGAGGATAATGCATTCACTTTATATAGTTCCTTTCATCCAAGGATTTCAAAGCCTTCTTTGAATTAGCCTCACAACCTCTATGCATGGCTAATATTATTATACCTAAGTTTGTGATAGACAAACTGAGGTACAAAGGTATAACTTGTGCAAAGTCACAATGTCTCTGGCAAGGAGCTGGGATCAAAAGAGAAACAGAAACGTACAAGTCTCTAGCTGCCAGGAAGAGACCAAGACTATAAGATGAACACCTTCCCGTGATAAGAAGAATCAAATTTCAATCTACTGACACTTCAAAAAAGGTTTTAATTTTTCCTTAGCATTTATATTTTCTCAGTTTATCATCTTCATCATCAGTCGTAGAACCTAAATCTCCTCTCACCAGGTACTAACTGGCAGGCAATGCACCTACCATTGGTCATCATTCAGTGCATCAAAGCCAATAGCTAAAGAACTATTGTACCTATCTTCAAGGCTGCCAGGGAGATTGTACACAGCTAAACAACTTGAGTGATGCAAAAAAGGGAGATGCAAACAGTGTTTCAAGTAAGGGACCTTGGATCTTAGCCCACCCCGTTCATTTGCTGAATTTGATGACTGAAAAGCCTATATATTATCCTGAGATTTCCAACAGGAAGAGGGTAGTGCTAAATGGTGTTTTAGAGTAAATGACTACAAGGGACCAGGGCTAGATTAACGCATAGGCAAACTAGGCATATGTCTAGGGCCCTGCCCTGCCCTTCTACTGGCCTCACCGTCACAGTGGCTGCTTCCTAGCGCTGGCTCCAAGCCCTGCTCCCCACAGGCGGCAGCACTAGGGTGGGAAGGAGCGTCTTGACCAGCCCGGGGCTCATGAGTTTGTTTGTCTAGGGCCCACTAAAGGGTTAATCCGGCCCTGCAAGGGCCCTGAAAATCTTTTTGGCACCAAGCCAGTCTGTAGGAGGAGGGTCGGAGGAGGGGCAAGCTGAAGTGCTTTGGGTCAAGATACAAGGGGGTCGTGGGGAGAGGGATGTAACGGTGGGGGTCAACTACAGACCCCCCCAACCAAGGGGAGGAGCTGGACCGGGAATTTTCGGGCCAGCTTGCAGAGGCACTTAAGGCAAGGGATGTAGTTGTCATGGGTGATTTAAATTACCCGGACATCCGCTGGGAGGAGCAGTCAGCCAGGTCGGACGGATCCAGGAGGTTCCTGGCCGAGATACAGGACCTCCACTTAACCCAGGAGGTGCACAGTCCCACCAGAGGAAATGCCCTGTTGGACCTGGTCCTGGCCATAGGCGATGATCTGGTAAGGGGCCTCCAGGTCCTTGACCACCTGGGTGATAGCGATCATCGCTTGCTGGAATTCATCATCCAGCACAGGGTGACAAGGGCCTGCAGTAAGGAAGTAGCCCCAGACTTCAAGAGGGCCAACTTCAACGAGTTGAGGAGATTGGTGGGAGAGACGCTGGGGTTCTCGAGGGCAGGGGAACTCAGTGCCCAAGATGAGTGGTCGTTC
>NW_005842549.1:237490-248867 GCF_000455745.1 Alligator sinensis
GTTTCAATACGGACAAGTGCAGGGTGCCGCATTTGGGCAGTAGTAACCAGCAGCACAGTTAGAAGATGGGCAACTCCCTTCTTGAGAGCACAGAAGCAGAAAGGGATCTTGGAGTCATCATTGACTCCAAGATGAACATGGGCCGACAATGTGAGGTCACGGTCAGCAGGGCTAACCGGACCCTATCGTGCATCCACAGGTGCATCTCAAGTAGGTCCAAGGAGGTTATCCTCCCCTTTTACGCGACACTGGTCAGGCCGCAGCTGGAGTACTGTGTCCAGTTCTGGGCACCCCACTTCAGGAGGGATGTGGACAACATTGAGAGGGTCCAGAGGAGGGCCACCCGCATGATCCGGGGACTGCAGGGCAGACCCTACAACGAGAGGTTACAGGATCTGAACCTGTTTAACCTTCACAAGAGAAGGCTGAGGGGGGACCTGGTGACCGTCTATAAACTCACTAGGGGGGACCAGAAGGGTTTGGGGGAGACCTTGTTTCCCCTAGTGCCCCCCAGGATAACAAGGAATAACGGCCACAAGTTGCTGGAGAGAGTAGGTTTAGATTAGACATCTGTAAGAACTACTTCACAGTCAGGGCGGCTAGGATCTGGGACCAAGTTCCAAGGGAAGTGGTGCTGGCTCCTACCCTGGGTGTCTTTAAGAAGCAGCTCGATGCCTACCTGGCTGGGGTCATTTGAGCCCAGTTTTCTTCCTGCCCAGGCAAGGGGTCGGACCTGAAGATCTGCAAGGTCCCTTCCGACCCGACTTCTATGATTCTATTTAAAGGTTTTTTTGTTTAAACAGCATTTTACATTTTTTCCATACACAAAGAGACTTGTTTTATAAAAAAGACCCGTTTTGAACATGTCTCTCTTATACAGCTGCCAAAGCATTTCTGAAGCACACAGCCCTGCAGTATATAGGCACATTAGACTTTCACTTATGCACTTTCTTGGCTTGACCAGTCATCACCAACCTGGGGAATAGGTAAGTATCATTATACCCATTCTACAGATAGAAAGAAACTGAGGTAAAGAACTGGTAGGTTTTGCCCCAAGTCACCCAGCTGGTTAGTGGCAGAGGTAGGATTTGAACTCAGACTTCCTAGTTTCTAGTCTCAGGCTCAGTCCACACTGTATCATCAAGATGCACCTATTCCCCTGAGGTTCCTTGTGGGGATGGCCCATATTCATACATCTGTTAATGTGTCACACTGCCGTAATCATATGGAGACATAAATGTGCCCACCCACTGTGTCTCCATAATTACCCTGCATATAGCATGATAAATTGGACCAACTAGGAACTATCAAATGATTTCAAAGAGCACCCACTTCATGGGCAGTTCTTCATGAGAGTTCAAGAGGAATGCTATGGATAAAGCTGCTGCAGACTGAGCTGTCCAAGGTTTACACTTGTGCATCCTGTTATGGGTAATTCTCTTTACACTAAAAGTGTGGGATACCTGCGATGATGACTGAGTTGTTGAGGTTGGCTCTGTGACCTGGATATGCTGCACCTGGATGGCATGCTGGGCATACGTCTGAGGGTCATGCAGCTGTCCAACATCCACAGTAGAGTGTTGGGACTGGTGAGGTGAGGTAGCCTGGGACAAATCGAAACAGAGCTATAAATTGTAGATTCTTTTGAGAAAGGGACTGTGTCCATCATTTTACTGTACAGTGCTTGAACAATGGGGCCATGATCCTGATCAGGATCTCCGGGCACTACCAAATTAAAAATACTAAAGAATAATCCCCAGTGATCAATGTGTGGTACAAAGGGAGGATATTGCTAACTTTTAAGTAAAGCAAGAAAACTGTGGCATGATGGAAGCCGAATGACAAACACAGAAGATTCAATGGACAATTATCTTAATTACTAAAAGTACTTTGACAGGTGAGGAAACAGAAAGGCTAAATGACTTGCCCAATATCATACATGACACCTAAAGCAGAGAATGGATTCTGTAGCAAGGTCTCCCAAGAGTTAGGACAGTGCCCTAAGCAGCTCCCTCCCCCTAAATATATGTATTCACACATTTAAGAACATGCTATGATTAGCTACAGATCTACATCAGACAGAAGAGGAGTAATTTCTATTATTTTATTAAAGACCCTTTGGGGCAGCACCCTCTAATCAATATAGTAATTTAATTAGAGGCATCACATTTTGTTAAGATAATGGAAAACTGCAGCCATCAGAATTCAAAACAGCTGCATCATTAAATCTTCATCTGTTAATAATGGTAAGCAGCCCTATTGTTTAGGGCATCACTAACAAGAGGCATTGGATTGCTAAAAAGGAGAAACAAAAAAGGCAAGAGACAGCTTCAGCCTTCAGGCTTAAATACCAACTATCCGGCAATTTCAGATCCAGCCAAGCAATCAGCAACTGATAGATTTAAAAGGGCTCTGGTGAGTACTTAGAGCTGCCTGAAGTCCATTTTCCCCAGATATATTCTACATTTATTTTTGGGGCAGTTACTGAACGTCACAGAGAATGAATCCTCCAACAGTTAATGCAAGAGTAAAGCAAACACTTTCCAAACTTCCAAATTTTGGCTCCAGGGCCCTAAAAATAAAAAAACTACGAGTTACTGCTCACAAATGTAGAAGTGGGTCACCCACTGATACACTTTACCAACTCCTGAGTCGCAAACCCAGCAGCAGCAGCAATGCTTTGACCTCAGTGATGGCTGTATGGGTGCCTGTTTGAAGAAGAGATGGTTATCTTCCTCCTAAAGTAGTGCACTAGTGTCTACACCAGAGAAACTATTTCCAGCAGAAGGCAGGGCAGGGTGGCACATTACAGACTAACTGGTTCAGAGGCATGAGCTTTCATAGACAACAACCTACTTCATCAGATATTACTTCCATAACTGGTCTCCTTGGAAGCTTCATCAGATGCCAAAAACAGAATGGACCACAGAAACCTCTATATCACATTCTACATCCTTTCCCATCGGAACAGAGGTAGAACACATGGTAAATGTGGACTATAAGGGAAGTTTGGACTGATTCTGTATTTTTCTAGGGATAAAACCCAGAGCATCAGTCTCCCAAAAATATCTACCCAGAACCTTTCTCCATCAGGAAATAAAAAAAAAAAAAAATCTTCAAAACTGTGGCACAATTTAGGACTGAGGGAGGTAAGAGACAATTTAGTCATTAGTAAGAAACCTACCTGGGCCACTTGCACAACCTGCAGCTGTATGTGCTGGGGCTGCTGCAGGCCAGCTGTGGACTGGGACACGGGGATGTATTGGATTCGCTGGTAGTCTCCCTGTGGGGTTCGATAGTCTGCGGTGAGGGTCTGGGACAGTTCTGTCATTGCTTGGGTCAGTAAATCCGTTGTCTGGGGTGGGGAGAGAGAGACAGAGTTCATCATCCAATATTATCTGCTGGACAGAATACTTTACGTGTTTGTAATTATTTCAGGGCTCTAGAAACCTAATCTGAACCACTGGAAACTAATCAGTTATTTACAAGAGCTTACTGCACATAGAGCTCTGCTTAATTGGAGTCTGGCAGCAATGATGCCACTGGGAGCGCTTGTTCTGCCCAGATCCTGCTTGAGATGTTTAAATGTGATCATAATGCATAGAAAATACAGTTGTTATATTTGCCAGCTCTAAATTATTCTTTATGGCAATGGAAACTTTGTCTGCCCCAGGGTCCAATCTGTGCTTGGAGAATATGTTCTCCAAACATTTCAACTAACTTTTCCCACTGGAGCAAAATGATGCGATTCTGTGTTACCTTATTTACAGAATATGAGGTAAAACATAACATTCAGCTAATGAGATGCATCAAGCCAGGAACAGGGTGAATAGGACAGGGGTGAATCTGCCCTATTTCAAGCAAACTATGCTCACTGTTATTTATAATTTCAATGCACAATCTTGAAATAATGATTTGTGTGTGGATAATTGGTTTCTAAAATAGTGCAAGGGAGCAGCCCTCCAACACTCAGTGCCACTGGGGAGACACAAGATCAATTTTCTAGCCTCTCTTTTCACTGTCTTGACATCTGGAATGTTGTGGAAGCCACAAGCTTAACTGCGCTGACGGTGAGAGGCTCATATTGCTCAACAGCACCCATCTGATTGATTAAAGGGTGCTATTATATCCACTCCCCGTTGTACTGAAGGGAGCTGCGTCCAGTCCTCCTCCATCAGATCAGAGGACACGATTTTCCAAACTGATTATGTGTCTTAACAGCACAAGTTCTCTAGATTTTCACTGGGACTCATGCTCCTAAGTCAGTTAGGTGCATCTGAAAGTGTCATTTGAGTCTCTAGCCTATGGATATTGAGAACAGGAGAAACCGGACTTGGGAAACAAGTACATCCTCAGAGCTCTAAAAAAATGGAAATATAAATCCCCTGGGAGAACAAAAATATAATGTAAAACTTCAATGGCAGGAATGATCTATAGCAAGGATATCAGTTACATCCTGCAGAGCCATCTCATCCAGTCCCCAGGGCCAGTCCAGGACCCTCCCCCTCCCCCTCCCATGCCAGATGCAGCACCTGCTCTGGGACTGTGCCACAAGCAGTGCTTCCTCCAATCAGTCCAGGGGAGGCACCACATGCAGCACAGATCCCGAAGTAGGCACTGCAGTCCTGGAGTGGGCAGACCAGGTACTGGATCCAGCATGTGGGGTTGTGGGGGAAGGCTCCATGGGTTCCTCACATGCAAGAGATTTGGTGCCTCCTCCAGCTAGTCTGGGACTCACACTACACGCGGAGTCCACCCTGGACCAGTTGAAGTGAGCACCACATGCAGCTCTCATCTGATCTGTCCAGAGTGGGCACTGTAGGTAACTCAATCCTGGACCAGCTGGAGCAAGTGCCACAGGCACTGGTTCTGGCATATGGGGTAAGGAGGGTGCTGTGGACCCAATCCAGCCTGCGGGGGCCAGCCCTTGACCATTCGTCTGGCCCATGGTCTGATCCCATGCCACTCATCTGGCCACAAGGTCAAAAGAGTTTGGTACTCGGATCTACAGCAGTGATTCTTAATCAGGGCTACAGTACCTTGAGATCCTTCCAGGGGTGCCCTGGAGTGCCACACAATGGGCACCTATACACATGCCAAACATCTGTTCTGACGCATGCTAATTAGCATGCGTTGTAGCAGACTTGATTAATCGTGCTCCAGCAGCCTCAGTGTCCCTGCACTTCAAAATTCCAGCGGGGGTGCTTTAACTAAACCTCATTGAATGAGCTTTAGTTCAGTCGCCCTGGCCGCCATTTGGAAGCGCAGGATGCTGAATACATGTGATGCTGTGGCCACTTTAATTAGAGCAGCTTTCAGAGCCACTCTAATTAAAGCACCCCCACCCTTCACCCCGAAGCACCTGTATAGATGCCCAATGTTAGCACTGTTAGGTGTGCGAACATGATTTATAAGATAAACCCAGAGATTTCACATAGGACTCCACAGTGTTAAAAAGCATTCTGACTTGCTGTGGTCTTCCTGAGTTCTATGCAAGAGAAGAATTGCTCTATTATTTTTGTGTTATCAAAAACCAAGTGAAAACTAAGAGTTGACATTCCAAGGTATTCCTTGAGTCTGGAAAGGCCTCAGATCACTGATTTATAATAATTTCTTGACAAAGTTCATGTGTCAATAAGTTCTTATAGCTACAACCCAGGATCTTTGGCTGTTTCACTTGCATTGCCCGGTTTAACATTTTTTCATCCTTACCACAACTGTCTCTCCAGTGGTACTGTCAGTGGTTAGAACTGCTGGCGTAGAACTGATGACAGCTGCTGCCAATGGCGTGTGTATTGTGTTTGGGAGCTGAGCAAACTCAGGATGCTTCTTGCGAATATGTTGTACCATCTTGGTCTGTGGAAAGTTGTAGAAGAGAATTAGGGAGCAGGCCAGCAGATCATCTCTAATGCAAGTGAAATCAGCAGTTGTGTGAATCTTAGCTCTTTGCTTTGCCCAAACAATGAGCATGTAATTCAAACCATGCAATGCTCAAGGGACCAATGAGGAAGCAAAAAGATCTTCATGACTGTGTTGGTATTAAGCAGACCTTGCCTCAAACTTTGTGATTCTTTGAAATCCTTTCCCTAGGACTGCCAAGTACATGTGCCAAGTACACACCCTTCTGAGATGACAGAAGCAAGTCTCTCCTCTGTCACTGACTCTCTCTTTCCTCTCTAACAACCTCAAAAAAAGAAATCCATTGCCCCAAAAAATTTAGGAATACATCTTTGAATAACCAGACCTGTGGGCAACATTCTCTAAAACAGCCCTGATATTCTGGATGACTAACTTGGGATGTCTTCTGCCTATTTTGAGATGTGCTGAAAATCTGTGGTTGGAGCTTGTGGACACCCATCATCTCTCAAAGTCAGACCCAGGATATCTGAACTGGGTTACCCAAAAGTGAGGCATTTGAAAATCAGAAACCATTACTGAAAATCCAGGCAAATACTCAGATTTATTAAAAAACCTGGCAAAGGCATGAAAAGCTGAGTGAAAGCCCTGTTTGTACCCTGTTAGTCTGCTTCTGGAAAACCAGAAATTTGTTAGGACTGAGCCCTGGAAAAGGGGGGCGGTGAAATCACACTGAAACTCCTTTATCCAGGAGAAGCAAGGATTATCTCCTCCAGCTGAAGCACAGACAGATGGAGTACTTTACACAACCTCACACAGCAATTCAAGACAGAGCTTGGAACAGAACCCAGGAACCCCACCAGTTTCCTAATCTAACCACTAAACAGTCCCTTCCTTTGCAAACTGTAAATATAGTAAACTGCTCACAACATTGTTAGCACTTAGTTCAAAATCATTTATTTGACTCATGATGAAAGAGCAAGCCCCCTGGATTGATGGATTATAAGGACAATAACTAGACACAATAACTAGACATCATTGAGGGAGGAGGGAGAGAGAAAGAGGGGAAGGGAGCGGAGGAGCAGTTTGGAAGCAGGGACACATTCACCGTACCTTGCTACTGTATTGCTTGGAACAGTGAGGACAACAGACTGGTGGAGTAGCTATTGTGCCCGTCAACTGGGTGTGGGTACTCAGCATGGGATCTGGCTCGCCTGGGCCTGCTGGGCGTAATTTCCGGATACTCGGAGGTAACGCAGCACCAGGGTGGTTCTTCAAGATATGTGCTTTGCGTTTGCTGGCACTTTTGTACACCTGCAGGATAGATGACTGGAATGAGAGCAGTGTAACACTGATGGCAGTGCAGAAAACAGATAGCATTTGTTTGTTTCCATCCAGAAAGTTAACATGTCTCTGTTAATAGGGATATTATAAAATATCCATATTCAATTGATATTACAAGTATTTTAGGTTTTATCTATACACACATGCATGCACACACACAAGTATCATACCTTTTTGTCAGCTACTGAGAGCAGCTCCCTCTAGGGTGGAATGTGGTAACTGTTTGACAGTGTGCAGTAAATCAGTACTACACAATTAATTCAGTCAGGAAGTGAGGAAAACTCTATTCAACTGATACTCTAAAGGGAAATGTCAGGACACTGGGACTGTAACCACCCACACTGGAATTTGTCCAGCCACCAGGGATACGTACTCTTGCTTAAAGTATTAGACTTTTTAATAACTTCAAGTAATCAGCAGGACTCTTCTAAATCTAGTTTCATTAGATATAGCATGGAAGCTACAAAACCCAACATAATAATCTTGTGTAATAATGTAATTAAGAAACAAAAAGCAAAAACAAATAGCAAGCTAAATAAATCTGGGAAGCATTCTGCTAGGAACAGGGCTCTCCTGTACACCAGAGACTCTGGCATTGGTGGTAGAGGACAAGACATGCTGGGGCATTTTCCATGATAAATGACAGCCCACATAAAAATGGAGCTCAGTGAATAATTTGCATCCTGAAAGTGTAAGTATCCAAAGCCAAAGCAAAGAAGCTGAAGGCTATACTGAATACTGGGAATCACTGCCATATGGCTAAGAAGTAGGCAGCTCATAATAAAAGGACGTAGGCCCTGATTTTTAGACACTTGCAAGCCAAAAGGAGTAGTTAGTGAAAATCAGGCCCGTAGTAGCCTTGTGCAGTGCAAAGTCTTGAACAGGATTACACGTATGCATATGTTCTACTAGATCAAAGCCATCAACAAAGAGATCTGCTACTATGTCCTTAAAACCTTCAAGCTCCAGACTTCAAAAATATCCAAAACAAAGAGGAGAGAAACAGAACTAAAAATTTCAGGTGCCTCAGCACATTTCATTTTCATTTCTGCTTTGCTAGTGCTGGCAGGAATAATGCCACTGGCCAGTTCAATTAGATATTTTCTCAAGAAAATTACAAGCTCTGCCAGATGTCTACACATACAGACAAATTTGTTACACTTAAGTCTATAGCTGTGCTACACTCTAATGGGTGATTTTCTTACATACCTTATCACAATACTGACAGAAGTAATCTCTGTTGGGTTTGATGATGGGCAATGTTAGCTCTGGCACCTCTTCTATTTTCATGTCTGGATGTCTCTTTGATAAATGATTCACCTACGAGAAAGAAAGAAAACAGAATAAGGGAGCATGTTACAGCTGGAAGCTATACAACTACCTCTTCTTGTGGACATGGGAAGTCAGCGCTCTACAATGTCACATCCCACCAGGAAAATGCACTGTTGCTAACCAGCAGCACATAACTCATCTGATGGCACAGGGTTAACATACACTTGTGGTCAACTGCTGAAGGTTAACCTGGTCATACTGGATCCCATTAACAATTTCTCTGGCTGAAAGAACTGCTGATGGGAAAAGCAACATTATTACAGTACACATTCCCTCAGCTGAATTCTCCTTATACACACTAGCCTAATTCGCTTTGAGTCGGTGCAACAGAAAATCCTCCAGCAGCATGAATCTGTAATAAAGTCCCCAAAGCACTCAGCCTCTTCTCTGGTAACCTCACAAGGAGGGCCAGATGTCATCACGTTCATGCAGGATCAAAGATGAGAAAAGGAAGGGAACGGGCTTAAACTTCACAGGGCTGGGGGGTAAGGTGTTCTCAGTTGAAGAATCCTTTCCTAGCAGGGATCACAATCCGCTTGAGTCCTCAAGGAATGCAGCATGAAGCCTGTTTGCACGGCCCCTTTTCTCCCCCACAATAAAAGGAAATGGCTGGGAGAGGACCCTCACAGGAAGAATGGAAAGAAAAAAAAAGGAAAGAAAGATAGTAGGGGGCAGAAAGAGGGCCCAAAGAAACTCCATTTAGTAACAGAGCAATGTACAGACACTGAATGATAAAGCCTGCATCTTGTTTGGTCTATGTAACTGTTATTAATTGTATACTTGGTGCTCAGACACCACTATGATGGCTGCATTATAAATCACAGTGCCTAGATACCATGATGACAGGCACCTTAGAAACATGAGACAAGTAGACATGAAAGAAACAAATGTGATAAAATGGGAGAGATGGATGGATATGGGAGAAGGCAAACTAAGCAGGAGAAAAAGGACATCTTATAAGAACTTTGCAGTTTTTTCTACACCCTGCATTCTAATCACCTGAAATCAGAAATTGTTAGGTGCAGCAAAACATTTTCTAAGCGACAAAGTTTATTGCTCGCATATGGACACTGACCAGCATGCCTCTCCTCCGGAACCCCATCATGCACAGTCGACACTTAAACACAAAGCTCTCATAGTCAGTAGAAGCTATCCGAGGCTTGAAGGCTTTGGAGCGGCCGATTCGATCAGCTTTTTTGGCCTCTCGTTCTGGATTGTGCATTCTTTGCATGTGCTCCCGGAGCTTGTCTTTTCTCTGTTCAGGGCAACAGTGAGAGAGGAAGAAAAATGGTCAACATTTACAGTATTTGTTTCTTAAGGGCCAGTGGCCAAAATGCATCCTATATAGGGGTCCATCGGGCTGCTACAAAACTGATGCAGCACTGCACACTGGAAAATTCTGCTTCTGCAGGCTTCACTGATGACTGTGGGACTCAGACTCAGAATTGCTACATTTCAGAACTCCTGGTTTCTGGTCCAACTCCAGCTCAGGCTGATAGGGAATAAAAGCTGTTACCTAACTCATACTCATTTGGGGTTCTGTGCAAGATGAGTTCATAGCTCTCAGTCCAGTTCCTAGCAGCAAAATAATCCTCATCACCTGAATTGGCACAAAGCATAACTGTTGATGGCAGTGAAACTTGCCCCTTAAAGGCAGACCTGAGGCTTGGCACCTGTATTGGCTAATTGTGGACAGATATTTCCAGGGCTAAATTACAGCATTTTTTACAAGTACATACATAATGGAAAGGGAAAATACTGTGGGAAACTGTTATTTGCTCTACTTAAAGTAACAATGCATGTGATGCTACTGGGGAGTTCTATTTAAAAGCACACTATGTGGCTGTCATTTTACCTTCTTTTTGTCCTACATTCTGCCTTACGATAACAGAAACTACTAGGGGTGATCTTACCTCTGTTGAGAATGGCTTTATAATAATAATAATAATAATAAATAACAGTGTAGGAACATTTTACACCTTTATGCATGATGTCACCTCCAAATGCCTTACAAGTATAAAATAATCCTCCAAAGATACCATGAATTCTATATTAATCGCACACCGTGGGGAAATTTGAGTCTTAAAGAGATTAAAAAGTGCCTTGCTCTTAGCATCACTACTTATTACATCTTCCCAGTTCCGTTACTTTTCCTACAAAGTAATCCTTTCCTTGGCCAACAGAGATAACGCTATTTTATCTGACCTTTAATTTTTGATGATATGATTGGGTCTTGATACTCATTTTAACTTTTAAAAGGTTGAAGCACCTGCAGTTTCACAATGACCAGACTGATACTATTATTCTAACCAGAAAAATCCTTCATGCATTTACAGGATTTTAGCTTTCCTTTGTCAGCTTCCTGGTGATTCAGCTCAGCTTCATACCGTCCCTTTAAAATGTCTACAATAGTCGAACTTCTACTTAGAGTTGTAATTATAGGGCTAAACATCCACAGCGATTCATTACAATTTATTTTTCTTGGTTTCTTTGGATTATTAATCCATTGGTATCAGTAAAATAGGCTTTCTAAACCAAGTAATGAGGAGCAGCACATTAATGGTGTTTTCACTTAAACTATGAAACGAGCAGACTCTTTACAAGTAGATGAAAGATAGATGGAGCTGTCCCAGGGATGTTAAACAAGCTTATTACAAGAGATGATATACGAACAACTCGTTCAGGCCAGAGTAGAGAGAATCATGCCTCCTTACAAATCGTATGCTTCAGTATACACATCACATGCAAACCTAGCATGTCTACCTGGGTTGATTGCTTCCATTTCCAAGATGACAATCAGGTTGACAAAAGAGGGAGAAAGCAGCGATCCACTCTCCCATCAGGA
>NW_005842549.1:248898-295374 GCF_000455745.1 Alligator sinensis
TGAACTGCTTGCCACAGGTGGAACACAGGAAGTCCTTGCGGTCTGAGTGTCGCAGCATGTGGAGCCGCAGCTTGTCGGGACGACAGAAAGCCTTGTCGCATTCTGTACACTGGTAAATCTTTTCCGAATGGAAACTGCGCACATGTTTCTTCACCTGGCAGTGCAGAGCACAAAAAAGTGCACTCAGACATGGAGAGAACAGCTTGGGGAATGGTCTCAGGAGCTCTTAGCAACGGTAGGGGGAGACTAGGTTACTACTGAAGCTCTTTCCTTTGGACAGAGTCCATCAGCATGAGATACTGTACAGCCTTGAATAACAGTTTCCAAGAAAACGGGATTAGACAAAACAATTTCCTAGTGGTGCTTCAGAATCCTATTCTTCTTACATCTGGGAGATTTGGAGATGGGCCAAAAGAGTTTGTACAAGTTTTCTAGTTTGCTGTAGTGCAAAAGCAGCAGTTTACCAGAATATTTAGGGTGCTGATAACAACTTAACAGATGATAACAGCAGAAAGAATGAAGCTTCCTATCTTTGTTCCAGATTATCATAGGCAATTTGATTTCTTCAGGAATAATTTCTTGAAGGCACCTGCTATTGCATGGCTGGGTAACTTAAGGACAACAGAAAGATCCCTGACAAAGTGGCAAGGGTCTTACTAGATCACCATCTTCAAGTTACCATATTCAGCTGATGCTTGTTCCCTGAACTTTATTTGCAAGGAATTTGAGAACAGGGACTGATCCCTTTTAATCAGAAAGAATCAGATGCAGTTACAGAATACATGGGAATTAAGCAGCAATTCGTCTTGAACATTTTCTTGCCTGGCAATTTCCTTTGCATATTTTGGGAATTTCTTTGCCTCATCAGGCGTGCAACATGTTTTTTAATAAAAGAGCAAGTGAGGAAAAAGCTGGTGAGGTTTAACATTGCCAATCCCAGAAATGCTGGAGAACTAGATTTTTGCTGAATTTTTTATTTTCTTCTTGCTCTGATCACGCATGGAGCCGTTTGGTATCTATATCTGTTCAACATAAAGGGCTCAGGAAGCAGACAATGATTCACAGAATGACTAGATTGAATTATTCATACAGCAACATATGAAAAATTTATCTTTAAATTCCAAAGTAGAGCTGAAAACTAGAAAGAATTTGGGCTCCTTTCACTTTCTTGATCAGTTTCAAAAGAAAATTTATGGGGGTGCAGCTCATTGCACAGTGTAACTGCCTTATTATCATTTTCTGTCTTTTCCAGATTAACAGAAGCTGGAATTACTTTAGGACAAGGGTTCATTTTAATAATTCCCCTCCTGTATCTTTTGTTCATTGGCCTTCTAAATAATGCTTCTCAGTTCCTGAATTTATCACTTTACTTAAAAATGGATTTCCTGATTTAGATTTAGGTCCAGGCAGCTTAATAAGATATCTATCGTCTTCTTTATTCCTATTAAATGTAATGAGCATCTTCAAGGTACGTTTATATTTTTCTTACTGAACAAGAAAATAGTATTTTCTAATAGTGTAGTTCATCTTGAACAACGCTGCAAACTGCACAAAACAGTTATATTACTCACTGCTCCAATGCAGCCATTTCTACCACAGAATGTGGAAATGAAGAATAATAAAGTCCCCCGCTGAAACTACAGGAGAAATTCTGGGAAACAGAACGTACTAAACTGCTCTGATTTACTGCACAGTTTTCAACAGTACTACTTTTGCAATGAAGGCTAATGGATATTAAAATAAATGTATATAAATCTATGCATGTGTATATACATATGTAATACATTTTGTATGATATACAGATTTACCAAGTAGAGACAAGTGTCCATTCTGAGATCTACTCTCTCCAGCAAAAAAACAAACACTTTTATACCAGGGTCTTAACTGCCAGTAAATAGTTAGGACCTCTGCTTCATGTCCAAGAGACTCCATCTCCAACCATAGGACAATATACACTAGTATCATGATGAGGCGTTGGTGATTACTGACTCAGTGGAAAGCCATCTACAAAATACTCTCAGTTTTCCATTCAAGTGCTGACCCAGGCAGATCCCGCTTAATTTGAGAGTGTGTTGTGACTTGCAGCATAAGCTGCTCTAAGGCAGAATGGAAGCTGTACCAAGACGGTGGGAATCATAATGCAGGCCAAAGGCCTGGAAGCCAGTGTGGGTGATCAGCATGGCACTCACCTGGATAAAATCTGGAAAGCGCTTTTTACAAGTAGGGCAGGTGAAATAGCCATCATTGATGTGGATGGCCACATGATCTTTGAGCAAATCCAAGCGGTCAAAAGATTCTGGACAGAAAATGCAGGAGTAGGTTTTCTGGTCCAAGTGGAACTTCATATGACTCTCCAGGGCCCCACTGTTGATGAAGCCCTTGTTACAGATGTCACAGGTCAGAGGGCAATTTCCTTCCCGCCCATGGAACCGCAGGTGCTGATCCAACTTGTCCTTTTCCCGGAAGGCCTTCCCACACTGCAGACACTTAAAAGGACGGAAGGACTTTCGGATGAACAGGTGCTGAAGAGCTGCATTCTGAAAAAGAAACCCAATAAAGCATGTCAGCGTTAATCATTCTGGACATATTTTATGTACATAAGTTGTCCAGTTTCAAGTAACCCAAGACAGTGACGAGTTAAATCTCAAAAGAGCCCTCTGAGGTAAGTGCCTATTATCACCCTCAAAGAGATGGGGGAACAGACAAAGAGATTAGGGGACACACCTATAGTTACTTGGAATTAACAAAAGAGTCAGGAACAGAACTCACAAATCCCAACTTCATCTCCCCTTCTCTAACTGTATTTGGCAGATTTTTCTGTAGTGTAAACTAAATGTTCCCTGTTAGCTATAGGGCTGCACCCAAGAGGTGCCAGGTATTGGCAGTTCCCACTTTCTCTGTTTTTATTTTCAAAGATTATCCAACACATTCAGGAACCCTGACACATGGCCATGTCCTCACACACATTGCCTGTCTATGGTCCTGTGAAATTCTGTATCATTTCAGACTGTTGGTTTCTGCATCAGGGAACATGAGATATCTGCAGCTACAACATAATGCTTCTCCTGGTGGTAGATGTTTGTATGGACCTCATGACAACCCAAGCCATCTCTTTATTACTGAATAGAAGAACTGTAAAAACATTGCAGAAGAGGCAGATGAAAAGCCTCAAATACAATGGGTTATATCTTATGAGTGAACTACAAAATTCTACCACTGAATGTACACCATGTATGTGTATCTGAGGCTGAAGGAGAGAGAGAAAAAACAACAAGTGTACACACAGTTTGAGAGAGCTAAAGGGCAGAATTATGTGGTTCACTCAAAGAAGATTTTTTATAACATTTTCTCATTAAAATCTATTCAAAATGCATTTTAAAAATTAACTTACTATGTCTCTCCTGCTTTTGCTCTTCCTTCTCCTTTCCATTTCCTTCAATCCACTTTTTCTTTCTTTCTTTCTCCTGCATATCCTTTCTTCTCACCCTTTCTCCTTTTTCAGTGGCTGGTTTTCTTCAAGCTCCTTTTTCTTTAACATTTCATAACTGGTATTTGTTTTCCTTCAAGCTACTTTTTCTTTAACATTTCATAACTGGTATTTCTTTCCTTCTCTCAACTTCTAGACTAGATAAATCTGGAGGAGCTTTCCAACTCATGATACCTGTGTGGCTGTTAAAGGAGCAGTCACAGCCAGACCTGCAGCCTGTAGAAATAGCCATTTGCCTGCAAGGCCTGCATTTCAGTAGTGGATGAGGGCTTTTTATGCTGCCTAGTGGTAAATATGGGAGCATACTGTTTGCTTTTGTATGTGAAAGCCCATATTACACTGCAGCAGGAAGTTGAAATGGCACAGTGATTCTGCAGTTTCTCTCTTGGTGCTACTGAGATCAAAGCTTTTTTTTTACCCCATCAAGGCAGGATTTCCCCTCCATTATTTACTGATGTCCCTTTCTACCTAGCTTCTCAGCCATTAAAAACATAATCATGCTGGTTGGAGAAACAGCACTAGAATACTGCTGGCATCGCTGTTTAAAGATGTTTGTTATTAGCAGACTTCCCCATGTAGTGAAGACAGGGCCTTAGACACCAGAATTCTCTGGCAGAGCAGTTTCTACTCTCTTTTCCTATGGGAGCTTCTTGGCTGGCATACACTGCTGTCCTTAGTGTTTGTCAAACAGCAGATGCTGACAAAGTAACATAAGAAGCTGCTCTGTTGGAATTAGAAGGCACCTTGGGAGTTACTTTGGAGTACTGGGTTATGGATACACGAAGAAAATCTGAATAGCCCTCCCTGAAGTCTTAACTCCAAAAGAGCAATTCACCCTTTCATTCCAGTAGAGAGAATACATAAAATCAAGTACACGACTACAGACATTTTTCAGCCCTGAAGACATTTCATGGCTCGCAGGACCCCTGGCAGGTATCACCATCTCTGCTTTACAGATGGGAGCACTGAGGCAAGGAGTGGTGCAATGGTTTCCTCAAAGTCACACATCGAGAGCCAATGGTAAAGCCAGACAGACCCCAAATACACTGACTCTCAATTTCCAGCTCTTACATCTAGAAGTCAGCCCTCTTAAAAACCGCCAGCCCAAATTTCATCCTGGAGTCATCAGATCCAAATCCCTCCACACATTTACAGAGCAACAGAATCTCATGCTTGCGTTTTTATGTTGTGTATATAACAATGTATTTTTAAATACAAAATATGTAATTCTCCTTTAACTTCAGGCATTTATTAGGAAAACAAATACTTTAAAAAACTGCAATGCAAATTTCCCTCCAGTACCAATTCTTAACAATCAACATAACAGCATTGATGTCCCAGGCCAAAGGTGTCCTGAGCCTAGGACCCAGCATGGTCAAGGTATATGCGTTTCTGTGGTCACATCTGGTTGCCTTTGATTCCCCAGGACTAATGATGTATTGTACTTACTGCTGGGTTGACTGAGGAGAGCCTAAACTCACAGCCTCTAAAGCAGCAGTTCTTATCCAGGGTGCACAATACCACCTCAAGTATACCACAAAGCAGGTGATGCTACTACTGTGGCAGCAGATACAACTGGCCCACATGCAGGGCTGTAGCAAGTGTGTGCGCTCTCTTGCTGCATTAGGATTCTCTGACAACCCTAAAGCAGGCAGGAGAGCTAAGTCATGCTGCAGTCCTTCCTGGTCCGGTTCCCACCCACACTCCTCTCAGAAACAAACACACATGGGCAGGTCCACCTGCCCCATACACCTCTGTTTCCACGAGACACTATACAGGAGGAGCATGCGCATGTGCCGCAACCCTTCTCAGTCTGGTGTCACAACAAGCATACAGGGCAGTTTTACCTGCAGGCAGCAGCACCCATTTGCGAATCACTGACATAAGCTGAAGTAGCACCAACAGAGATTCTCACCCAGGGATCTGCCACATTCAAAGGAGTGGTGGAGAGGTGCTGTGACTAAAAAGATTGAGAATCATCGCTCAAGAGTCACAGCAAGATGTTTTACTGCTCTACCACCACCCCTGTGATCTCACAGGGGATTTCCAGTTGACACCAGAAAACAATCTGGACTACAGACATTGGCCCTTTAAGGCTTATAAATCCTCCTGTCTACTACAGAGACCCTTGACAATAACACACCTTTTCCCACCATTTTTGTCTGTTTCCTTTCTCAGCACTAACAGTACTGAATTTCGGAATCTGAAACAATGATGACACCTGGCATCTTTCTATATCAGAGAGATTATAAAAGATCAAACAACACATCCTTACAGAAAATCATAGATAGCTGCACTCTCCAGACTGCCAGTCAGGCTCTTCTTTACTGGTATAGTATATATAAGATATGATTATTGATAACCAAAATGAATAGCGTGTTACAAAAGCTGTCAGGCTCATCTTAGAGCAAAATTCTATTCTCAGAGCATCATAATGGATCCTGATTCAAATATTATGCTTAGCCCACATGCATGAATGTCTCTGTTGAGACAATCAGTTTGGATTAACTATGACATAAACACCTGTTCAGTGGGCAATGGATGAAGTGTTAACACTTAAGTTGCTGTATGACAGCAAGAAGTCCCTTCTTCAGCCTCTTCTACAGTCGCATGGATTTGAAGAGAGGATCCAAAAGTAAGAAAGGTTCCTTTTCTCAGCCATTAATTCCTCATCTCTGGAGGAGTTTTTATACCTTCCTCATGTTTCTGGTATAGTATAGCTGAACAATTGTGGCCTTTCCTATGTTTATACGTACTGTACTATATGTCAACATCATGACTGTCAGAACTGCCTTGGAGACGCTGTTCATTTAAAAGATCCTGTCAACTAGTTTCAGGATTATCATTTAGCTTTTGAAAAAAAATACTGGCCTTACAAAACCTATCAGTACAAATGTTCTTCTGACTTTTCCCATTTACTTTTGCATTTAAACATTTCCTTTACACTGGGATGTAAACCAGTACTACATTAATGTGTCAGTACAAAAGAAATTAGAAATTGAAAATTACTAGAAATTAGGAGTGAAACTGACCAGACCAGTTTCAATGCTGAGTGGCCTGTCCAGTTATTTGCCGTAACTGTTTCTTTGTTATTTAAGTTATTTTTCTAAATGTGTTGAAAGACATTTGATAATCATGTTTACAAATGTAAATAAATGATTTATTTTCATTTACATTCAAAGCAGGTAAAATGCAAATGGTAGAAGTATATTAGATGTTTTAAATTCTCATGGCTGTAACAGAAAATGTTATTACGAACAAGGCTAAAGGATATTTTGTTTAAACATGACTTTTATGCTGGCTAGCTGTGACCATTTCTCCACATGCCAGTTAGATTTTAAGATTGATCGTATTTGGTCCAATGTTGGTCACCTAAGTTACTTGGGAATGTTCCCCTCCCCTGGCCCCACCCTCCCAAATTGCATGTAGCTCCATATTCAGTATTTCCTAAGTAGATACTGCTATGTGAAGTCAGAGAGGTTTATGATGTGATCTTTGATAGACTTCTCAGATGTCTGTGGATTGATATAAACCACCAAAATTAGGTACACAGAAGGGCACTGTAATGTTTGTATGACAGGCTGAAGCCCTTGGAGAACCAGAATTGAGAGAAAGTTTGTCGCTTGGTTAGACAAACAGTCAAACACACAGAGAAGAAGAAATTTCCCATTCCTCCAAAGGACTCTAGGTATGGAAGGCATAAAACCTTTGTTTCCCTTCCAATTGGAAGATCATAGCTTTCGAGTAGATGCAGAAAGGCCACCTAAAGCAACTTGGGACTACTTTTAGATACTGGAGAATTTGGGATGAGACAAAGGATTGATGATGTGTAAACAGAAAGATGGCTCTGCCACAGGTACCAGAAAGTCTTCTACTAGATTCTGAGGACCAGTGGGACAGTATTTTATCAATTAACACCCCCCCCCCCAGGTAGTTTCAGATTCATTTAAATATGTTTTAAGCAGCTGAATATGTGGACCAGTGGGAAGAGAACTAAAAAGAATGTGAAGACTTTGTTACTGAGACAACACTCGATTTTGTGCATGGTCTGTATACAAAAGAGAAAACAAAGGACCGTCAACAATGCAGATTCCAGCCAGAGACATTATGCAGAGGTTGCACAAAATGACATGGCAGGCAACTTTGTTACGTTCCGTTAGGTTAGACACAGCAAAACAAACAAACCTACCTGCAGCTCCAACTGCGCAGGCAGCATTGGGGGAGAGAAAAATATTTATGTTATGCAATGGACTGTAAAACAGAAGATGTGACTGCAGCCGTAGTCAGTCTCCTGCGGGTCTATCAGGCAGGGCCAAAATCTGAAGCCCTCGTGAGGGTTTTGTCTCAGTAAGAACTAAGTAGGGACTTTAAGGTTTGCCCTTCAGTTAACAGCTGTCTACAGGGACTTAAAGAATGAAGATGAAAGTCACAGAACTTTTAAGATCCAGTGTCTTTTCACCTTTCACAGTCTCTTAGATACAGAGTTTAACAGTGATGCAGTGAAGACTGTAGTATCAGTGAGAATGAAATGTTCACAGCAGGAAGGTAGGAAGGGTACAAAGAGTCAGACTGCTGGGAAGTAAAGGGGGATTTTGGTTGAAGTTCCAGTTTACAATCTGTGCCCCTATCCTTCAAGTTACCCTGTGTGAGCGCAGGTGTCCACTCACATGGAACAACTCTGTCAGCATGGCCTTTTTGAAATGCAGTCCTTCCTGAGACTAGACAGTGGGTACTGAACACACTGAAGGCCACACAAAGGTAGGCAAGAAAGATTTATTTTGGGCACGGACAATGATCTAATGCACTATTCTTACGAAGTGTGCCACATGGGATCTTTTATATTGATAGAGAGTAGACAAGACCTCAAGCTCTGATTTCAAAATCCCCAGAAGGGTAAACTCCAGGAACTCTTCAAAAGGCTGCAGGAATGAATTGATCCTATCAGGATGTGACCTTGGAGTTCCAGAGAGTCTCAGTGTTTCAAACTAGAAAGCCGTCACCTCTGGCATGTAAAGCATATGCATTATGTTCTACCCCTTTCTGTTATGCAGTAGCTCCTTCAAAGATAAAACTACCATCTTCACAAAATATATAGAACAGTGCTGGACTTTGACAGGTACTACCATGCCCTGCATTTATTTTGGCTACTGTAACACTACATGGTGACACCTTTCACAATGTGCAATGTCACAGAAGTAAGTAAAACAGCAAGTGTTGCAAGGAAGTTATTCATTTTGTGGGACAAATTTGAAAAGGTAGCATTCACTACTCTCAATGTGCGCCTCAGGTTCTAGACCTGCAAAAGGAAATCAATGCCTAAGCTGTAAATAAGAAACCCAGCAGAGGAGTGGCAGATCTGTCCAAGTAATGATACATTTGGTTTGGTCTTCAACAGCGAGAATCTGTTTGTCCTCTTCTAGAATGGACCCAATCTGGCACCCACTACAGCAAATGACAACCTTTTCACAGGCTAGTGGGCACTGAATCAGGACCCATGTCCTTTTATCCATAAGCAGAGATGTGTGCATTTATGTCTCCCTCTAGAGGCTGCATTGTCCAGAATGATATAAAGCCACCTGGCACAAGTCTGACTGTTCAAACACCAGTTTACTATTCCCGTGTCCTGTTCAGCATTAGTCACTTTTTATTATTTAAATTCAAAGAACACTACTCCCCTTTCTTGCTGTTATAAAAGAATCACGTGTCATTACAAAGGTCAGTCCATTGAGCATGGTGCCATCAACTATTAACACATTGAAGATTAAATTGATCCAACACTTGTAAAAGTTTTATTCATTTTTAATATTGGTCATCTACCAGGGTACCTGCATATACATTTAATTTCACAGCGCACGAAAAGAAGACATAATAAAACTGATAAGGTCTGTGCCTAATAAAAGACTGAAAGTCAAACAAGGCCTCTTTATCATTATTTCTTTTAAAATTCTGACTGCAAATGTTTGTCTGAAAATGTGGCAATTCTGCCAGTATGTTGTGCTTTATTTGCTGCTCCAAAAGGCACAAGCAATTCACAATGCTTGACTTACAAAGATAAAATGATGGCCATGACTCTCTTACCGTTCCTTGCCAGTCAGGTCAGCATACAAATCATTATTATTTCTAAGCAAAAAAAAAAATCTGATCTAAGTAATCAGGCTACAATACAGCTATCTCAATCCAGAGCCCAACTGGTAGCTGTAACTTTTTTCCTGTTCTTTGAAAACAAAGGGCATTTCCACATTTAAAGCCAGCACTCCAGCTTCCCTTGGCTGGTTTATGACACTTTTGTCTCCCCACAGAAATAAAAGGGTGTAGTGAATTGTGTACATATTTGATTAGTAAGTTCTGACAAATTGCCATAGTTTGATGTCGGATCTTATGGTTAAAATGTCTGGTGACAGTTCCCTAGCTGAAATCCTCTTGTAAATCAGAGAATGGAAGCACTGCTCACAGTCTGAGGATAGGTGGACACTGCAACTATGCCACATGCACTTCTGCCAGATGCCCCTGATTTGAAGAACTTTGTTTTGCAATTATAGAACTTTGCTAACAAATTGCTGTCAAATGTGCCACTCTGATGAGATAAAAGGGAAGAGGTCTGTGATATAAACCTATCACAGAAGACTAACCCAGCACCTTGCTCATCTCCCTTGTAACCCACTTCCAAATTTCCAGGAAACACAGACTAATGCATGAGACAAACCAGCTTGCAATCTCTCACCCTTCTCTTGCAAGGCTTCCAAGCCTTCTTAAATCTAGTAGTTACGGCAAACAAGTGAAACCATTTCTCTCCCCCAAACCCAGGGCTGCAGCTTTCAGGAAAAAAACTGCAGTAAAAGAGTGAATCTCAACATGCGTGAGATTAGGCCCAGTGCTATTTCTTATCAGAACTTCAGCCACTGGCTCTTGACTAATAGTTTGCCCTCTATCTGCCCCTACCAGCCATATTCCTAGTGTTGCTGGTGAGCACGCCATTTCAAAGCTTATATTGTTAATGGAGAGGAAGATCAGCAGAAAGACCAGTTCCCAGAACATTGCTTCCACCTTGTTTGGCATCTTGGAGTTAAACTGATAGTATAAGCTTGTCATTCAGGGACACCAAGGCCTTTTATCAGGTCCATACTTATATGACTGACCTATATTATGCTCTCTGATATGTCACTGTAATTTGGGAGTAACACCACTGATTGTCTCATATACACACTAGTTTAAACTGAGAATAAAATGTGGCTGCAGTCTTCCAGGAGAATTACTCACTGACTCTTTTTTAATCCCCTCTCTCTCATCTCCTAAAAATGAAGTCTCAACCCGTTTGCAGCTGTTCCCTTCTATAATCACAATTTTACACATGGAGGGGAAAGAAAAAGAGAATAAACCCATCACACAGTTATTGCTTTGGAGGATTATTTGCCTCAATCGTTTCCCTCCCACACATAGTGGAAAAGCAGCTCCCTCAGTTAGCACAAAGCACAGGTTCAAAGCATTTGTTCCTGGCATGCAAAGTTCTTAGCCCAGGCTTTAATCACAAAGAGGGGAGATTTTTTGATTCCAACAAAGGAATGTTATCATTGAAAGTCACCATCAGCATCATCTGAATGAACAGAGACAAACTGGGGCGAGGATGCCTCTTTGGCAACAAATTCTAAAGCAAATAGATTTGTGAGACACACAGATGGTGCTCTGAACTGGCCATTAGTCCATGCCACAGCACCAGGATTCAGACGGCTGTTTGGAGCATTCCCACTTGCCAGCTTGGACAGACCATGTTTCTATGAAAGAATTACTGTGTTGGAATTGAATCAGCTCCAACTGATGACCAATTCTCACTACATCTCATGAGACACTAACTCGTTGCATGAGGTTTATCTTAGTTTCAGAACGAGGGAATTTGCTGGACATAAGATGCTGTGCTTGGGAGTTGGATACAGACACTACACCGGGGGAAAAAGACCAGCTGCTACCAGCTGGCAAATGATGACTTCCACAAGCTAAAGCAGAGAGGAAGGAGGGGGGGAGGGGGCAAGAGCCACCACCCTCTTCACTTACCCTAATACGTTTTGCTCGCCGCATGTCATCTGCTGTCATGGTGCTCTGCGTAGGCACCACGCTGTCATCATGCTGTTGCTGGAGCTGCAGTGGGTGGCCTTCTGGCTGTTGATCCAGTGCTGACTGCGTCTCTGGTGGCACTGGAGTCTGCTCCTGCTGTTCCAGCCCATTCAGTGTGGTTTGTCCAGCCTCATCAAACTGCCCCTTGCTGGAAAAATGCAGCAAGTCCTGAAATCGCAAATCATACAGCTAGTGATTATTCCCCCCACCCACTGAAAGAGGCTCTAATAATACTCAATTGGCAGGTAGTCAGACTCCTGCATATTTTAAATGATCACACTCATTACATGCAGGCTGTGTCCATACTGCCATATTTCCTCCAAAACTTTCCATTGTTGCTAACACCAGTTTAGCTTTACTGATAGTATGCAACATGTGTAGCACTCGTGTAGACAGGGCTGCAGGTGGACACTCCTACCCATCCTAGCTACCATGTTGCCTCATGGATCAGGACAGTATAGCAGTTAAATCACAAAGGGCCTTCCCATGCTTGTACCCCTCCCATGCTGTCATCAAGGGACATGAACCCAGATTAGGTGCAGCGGGAAACTCTAAGACGAAATGCTCAGCATAGGCCAGGCCTTCAGGGTAGTGCAGACAGTTTAACTCTTGTAAAAATTATTTGCCAGTACCCTGCAACCTAGACCTTTTGATGTTCAAAATTTGTCCTATCTAGCAAAGTTGCTAGATATACCCAGGCAGTAGGAATACCCAGCGGTGTATAGTTTGCATTTATTAAACATCAGAGCTGTTTTTCTGCTTCTTTGCATCAGCTCAGAAGCAGCAGTGTTGGGAATGAGAAACAAAATGTCAAAATCCACCCCCACCCCAGCTTCCAGTAAATATTCTGGGATAAAAAAATTCCAATCCCTGAAGAAAAAAAAATTGATCATAATTCCATTTACTCACCAAATAACTAGGGAACTGTATGCAGGACAAAAGCTAGGTAATGGGGAACAAGTGTGTGTTAGCTCAAGGGATTTCCCAGCAAATCTGTGTTGCAGGTTTGGCAGAAAAGAAAAAAGAAGCTGCAAGAAGGAATGCATCCTGTTATGAGCCCTGAATGCTCAGTCAGTGGAGACTTTTAATCTGGGGCCAGAGTTCAAACCCTGGTTTGGATGCTAAGGAGTTTGATGAGGAGTTACTGGGTACAATTCTATGGCCTGTGTTATGCAGGAGATCAGATTAGATGCTGATAATAGACCCTCTGACTTAAAAAACTATGAAAGGCTGAGCAAAGTCAGTGCAAAGTCAGTGTGTAAGCAGTGGATAACACATTGCAACTAACTGAGTCAATACAAATCAGCAGAGCATAAGCTCTTTTTCATTGTACTCCAAAGTGCAATGATAACTGTGCAAATCCTCCACAGCTACAGGGCTCCAGAGTTTGAGAACTTCCCTGATGAGATGCTTTGCTATACAGGCTCCATCCCTCCACCCCAGTACTGCTGAATAAAGCAGATGCTTACCACACAGTTTTTATGCATGGATTTTTTTTAGCAGAGGGTAGTCTTTCTATGTTTTGGACATACTTAGTGAGATTTCTCTGTGGTCACCCCACCTGGAGACTTATTTGCTAAGCCAAGCAGGGTTGTACCTAGTATTGCTTGGACCCTGAGGAAAACACTAACTGTTGTATTACAAGATGAATGAGAATCATTTGTATGCAATGTATGCAATCTCCCCTCTGAATCAGCACTGAACCAATGCCCCAGCATGGTGCCAAAGGGCAAATTACTGCTCCAGATGTCAGCTTTCAGCTAAGACATAAAACTGAGCCACTAATCCCTTGTGACACATTTCATAAAAGGCTCGGCAGTAATCACAGGCCTGGTCTACACCAGAGAGGCTCTGCTGATTTAGCTATAGCAGTAACCCACCTAGTCCCCTGCATGAATCAGCCTGCACCAGCAAAAAGACTTTTTCTGCTTGTATAACTTGTGCCTACACTAGGGGCCCGATCCCATTCCTCCTATCAGATGTCTAACCAGTACTTAGGTGCCTGCGTGTGATCCTCTTCTACCCTGCTTGAGTTTCTGAAAGCATGGTACAACAACTGTTTTTCATCTTAGGTTTAAGACTAAGGCACAAAGAACAGCAAGGAGGAGGAGAACCCAGTCATTTTTTACATTAATGATTTTTCAGGGACTCGAACAGGGAAGAATAGGACCAAACTTACGTACCTGAGGTATGGCATAGGGAAAATAAGATCTGTCCCCTGGACTTTAACCAGGATTAAAGCACCCTAATTAACAGTATTACATTGGCAAAAATATCCAGAGTACAGACGGGGCCCTTATGTCAAAGACAAATTCTGCTACTTACCTACATTCCCACTGTAGTTTCAACTCAAGGTGACCTTTACACAGTACCCACTATACTACTGTGTAGGGATGTGGACAATATTATAGTACTATTAAGCAGCTGTCACGTTCCATCCCATAACTGTGTTTCAGTGTTGGATGAAGTGGTTCGGGATGAAAGGTGCTGTAGAAATGCAACTTATTTCATAGAAACAACTTACTGTGCTCTCTTCTGGCTGAAGTTTCATTGCCAGAATAATAAAAAGGAAGAGCCTCATTCTGGTCTTCATTACACAGCTATAAATCAGAAGTCCATTCTGACCCTTGGCTTCCATTGGTGGGACAAAGCGAATCTGACCCTACTTTTGTTAACAAAGAGGTTACATCAGAGATGATGCCAGTCTCCTCTCCTTCCCTATGTATACCTGTGTTCCTTCTTCACACTTTTCCCCATTTTCACTGGTTACTTCCATGCGCATGAATTTGGGAGGGCGCCCTGGCCGTCTGCCCGGTCCAAACCGCCGCTTTCCTCGTCCACGACCTCTGCCTCTTGCTCTGCAGAACATACAGTGGTCCAAGTTAGAGAAGAAAGAAATGGATTTGGATTCCACTCATTTCCGGCATCTTTTTTCTAAGCAATCATTGTTAAACCACCTAGTTCAGTAATAATGGCCTAAAGTAAATCACAAAACCTGAAGGAATGTTGGCAGCAAAAACTAGTGCTCATATTAATGGATCTTTATCTCATCTTCTCCTGGAAATAAAAGCCTGTGCTAAGGAAATATATTTCAGTATATGAAGAACCATAAAGACAGGCAATGGGACTACTGGCTCCCAGTGAGTCCTTACAATGGCAGCCAAAAGCAGCCCTCTTCCTTCTAACAGCCTATGCTATTTGCATCCTGGAAAACATTCCCAGCTGTATGAAATAAATGCCCAAAGAAACAAGGTTTTAACAAGTTGATAAGACAAAAATATCGTCAGGAAAATCATCCTCTTGTGATTTCTAGACTAAACCTGTATGTCCAAGAAGCTTGGAGAATTCCAATACATCTTCAAATTCCTAAAATCCTGGTTGTGTTGAAATCTGTAGGGAAACTTGCATTGGCTTCAGTGGGGTAGAATTTCACTCCTACTGCCCCCTCATATAAACCAGGTATTTTGTAAAGTATTCTAGACACATCACCTCCCCAACAATCTCTCTCTGGTTCTTGGGCCTTTTAATGCACTATACCATATTTGTCCAAATTGGATTGTGAGCTCATTTCAGCAGCCTTTTGAGATTCACCTATCATCATTGCCTACAAGCAGTACACGAAATACTGAGCTTTGGGAAATAGCTTCTGCTTAACAATAAATACCTGCTGAAGAAGTCCAGCTTCTCATCATGGGAGTTGAGGTGCTGCTGGAGCTGCTCTGAACTCATAAAGCGACGATTGCACTCATAACATGGCCAATTCTTCTCTTGGTCTCGAAGAACTGTTATAAGTTGGAAGTAGCAATAGCAGCCATTCAGTTACCACCAATTTATATCTTACATTTTCTGTAGGCCCTCTTGTCCTCTCTGGGCCACATTTTTGTGCCCCAACTGAAGAACATGCTGCACAATTCGAACTGGTTTAGAGGCTTCACCCTGATCACCCCTGAACTACAGTGTGATCCCAGTTAATTGCACGAAGACAAGGGTAACAACGAATGGGACTGAGGAACATTTGTAATGAAAAGGAAAAATTTATTAAATGGTGACATTGGCCCCAAGTCCTCCTAACAAATGTCCTATGTTAAGTTGCATTTGTAAATACCTAATGGGAGTGTCAAATAAAATCATTAAAACTTAAAAGCCAAAATATGCAGAAATTAAACCTGAATGAAGTGACCATCAAAAATCAATCCCTTTGTATTTGGTTAAACAGAGTTACAATACTCAGTAATATATCCAGGTATATGAAAGAAAATTCCATTCTTACCCTCTGCAAATTAACCAAAGCCCTGCTGCACAACGTTGAATTATCCTTATGTTAGCACATGTAATAACAAATGGAGGATCCAGCATCATGGGCCTAACACAAGTCAATTCCTCTTCAGATCTAATGAGAATTTTGCACATAGAATGCAATGATAGGTGATAAACTTAGCCACCTTTTTTTTGAAAACAGCAACACAGCCACACAGAAGAGGGGAAAAACAAAGCACCCAATTACCTTTCCTCTCCTCTTCAGATATGTCATGGATCTTCTGGTTCACAAACTCTGCATAGGAGGCAGCATACCACACCTGGAGCAAACACGTAAGGCAAAAAGACATTTTCTTAAATGAGCCCAGAGTAAAGGGGAATTAACTGGAGGCTTGAAGTCTCATTCCTTGGAGCATCTCAGCTGAGCTAGTAACTCTTATTGCTCCTCTAACCTTGATAATAAACCCTGTTGAGTTCAGTGTGCCCCCACTGGGGAGTAATACAGAACTGCTTACATAATGCACCTGTTTAATTTTAAGGTACAGTTTCCTAATATGAGTCTTCATCTCACATATTGTTACCTCTAAAAAGAAGTAAGATTAATCTTGCTAGATCTGTCTATATGACCTTAAAGAATTCCAATACAGAACTTGTATGTGTATTTGAGCATGGGTGTGTGTAGCCAGTGAAGACTCATTTAAAATTTGCCTAATCAATGTGGTCCTACTTCTGGGGGGGCGGAGGGGTGCACACCTGTTAGGCTTCAACAGTCTGGTTCCCACTTCATTTAGAAAACAGAAATTTAAGAAGTTCACAGAGGAAGAAATTACAGTAAGCAAGATAGAAAATTGCTATAGGGTCTAAGCATGCTTATTGCAGTGGCAAAAATTACACTCCTGACCCGCGGATGGAGTCATTTGTGGACATATATTATTCTCCAAGAACCTCAGTAAGAGGACAAATATTTCTGGTTAAAGGGAAACCAACAGCTCATTAACAACACTGGTCTCTCTATCTGTCAAGCAATGCAAGAGTTCCCACAGCTTCTGCTAAATGATCCTCCCAGCTCCATCCTTACACGCAACTGATTACCTACACCAATGATGAAAATGCGATCTAGCTGAACGAAAGAAAACATGATGGGGCTGAAGAAACTCACTTTCCATTATTAGCCTGATTTTAACCCCAAATGACACATCTAATGAATGGAATGAGATTAACAGTCTGTCTATACATAATTTTTAACTAAAGTTTGATTTAAAACTGTTTTAGTTAAACAGTTGGAAAATTGATATAATGCAGGCTTCTAGTCAAGTCAAGTCAAAGGTGAGAGGTGAGGCTAGTGTGGTTGAGGCAAGCCAGCTTCTATAGACAAAAGCACACAAGGAATGGATGTGACTAGTATCATGTCCAGACATCTCTGAGTCCCCAGCCTGAACAATCAGGTACTATTTACAGCTGGGTCAACAGGAGGCAGCTTTCAACACAACCCAACACCAGTGCCGAACTCACACCTCTCAGCACAGGGGGGTGCACACAGACACCTTTATTGCTTTTGTAATGAATCCTCTGGCTTCTACTGACCCGTTAAATGATTAGGTATAACTTTAAGGTGAAATAAGAAATGGTTCCACTTAAAAAAAAAAGTGTCTACAAGGGTTTATGTACTGGTGTAAATAAACCTAATGAAATTCCTGTGCTTGGACAGAAGAGACCCAGAAAATGCCAGACAAAAGCAATGTGAGTTTTTGTTACTCTTCCAGTCATCAAACTGGACGTTTATAATTAAAGTTGTCTTTCTCAATTGCCCCAGTCTGAGCACACCTGAATTTAAAAAGTAATTCACAAGTAAGTCACAATGTGCTTAATCAGAAGCATCAAAAACTAGATTCCAAACGTCCTGTCTAAGCTTCAAAAGTCACAAGAAAGCAGGCTGAAGTAAGAGACCACATTCATGTACAGATCACTGTTACAGAGGCAGCTAGTCATATTCATGTAAGTGTGGGGCTAATGAGAGAAGAAAGACAGCTATAAGTGGTTGAAGGTCAAGTTAGGATATAAACAATGGAGTATAAGAAATGGCTGCTACAAGTAGAAAGCAGGAGACAGATCTTTACATACTTTTTTGTTAGACTTCCTCATTAAGGGTCTGATCCAAAGCCTGCTAGTTAAACAAGAGTCTTTCAACTAAGTTCAAAATACTTGATTCAGACCCCAATATGCATTATCAAGGCAGATTGCTCTCCTTATCCCAGAACAATAAACCCAAATGATAAAGGTCTTGTCTATTCCATAATTACAACCAAGTCAAGGAACATGATGGCAGTACAGCTTAAGTCTTTAGTGTAGGTGGGATCACAGCTATGCTGGGCATTTGGAATATGTTGTACAATTCAATTTACATGTTTTCTCACAGTAAAGTTGAACCACAAAGTGTAAACAATTACATACTTTGAGTTCCTGTTTGGGCTCTACGTTCTTAATCGTTGTATAGTAAATGTGATGGCCATACTGGTAGGCCACCAGGTTCTGTTCCAGGTGGTTTTGGGCTGGCCGCACAAACATCATCCAATTACACAGAGCCTCACTGGACAGTTCAAACCACAGGTCCTCTTGTAAATCCCGGTCTTTTCTGTCACCTTTATCAAGAGACACCTTAGGCACAAGGAGAGGAAAAATCAAACCACAGTAGTTAATGTTCTGCAATGGTTACATAATACAGGAACGAGAGCCTTTAACAATCTGTTCCAACAACTACAGCTTCTCCAAGGAGGTACTGCAGCAAGAGCCAAGATTTTCACTCTGTCAGTAGGACAGGGTGTCTGTGTTGAGCCTCTCCTTTTCTTTGAGATTCATACTACCTGGTGTTGAGATATAGATAAGTCACAACACAATAATATCAGGAGGCCTACCAGGAATGCTTTGTATCTGCTTGTAGCTACCTAGGTGGTTCTCTGGCTGTACAATTTTGGGAACTGCAGCGCTGGCATAAGATAAGAATGCCAGAAGAATACTGTCAATAAAGTCAACACTGTGGATTTAAATACATGAAACAGACTAGACACTTGGACTCTCTCTCTCCCTCACACTCTCTCACACACACACACACACACGACTAACCTTTAAATGAATGTAGCAGTCTTTCAGTTCAGTTTGTCTGACGAGAGGTCCCTCCACAGGGCCAAACTGCGTGCGCTTGGGAATGCGTCTTTTAGAAAATACTCCCCCCAAGAACCTGTCTATGTAGAGCACCAGAGGGAGGCTGGCTCTTGCTCTGGTCAGCACTGGCCGGTTTGGGATTGGGTGTAGGGGTCCATGTTTTGGACACACTGAGGGATGTGCGTTATTACACTCTTCGCACCCTGCGACACAAAGTCAAAAGAGAACATGACTATGAGCCATAAATTCCCTTCTACCAGCACAGGAAAGACACTTAGGCACAAGATATTATCTCCCTGTCATACTTGCCAGAAACAGCCTTAGGTACTACAGCACTCAGGCCAATGGGCTGTTTCTACTTTGAAAGATAGAGGGCTTTCATCTTTAAACAAAATATATAAACAAAGCTTCCTGCTCTGCTTCTAAAGAAACAGTGCACTTGCCTCCAGAAGGCAACTCAAAGGCTCCAGCTAATGCAGAACGCACTAGCTGTTCAAATTTAGAGAGGGTAAGTTGGCATTAGCATACATGTTTCTGAATGCAATTGGGGGTGCAGGTTATGATAACTAAAGACACAAATAGTCTGCTTACCAAGTGACTGAATAGAAAACCCAAATGAACAGGGACAGGAAGAGGCCTATATGCTAAATGCTTCCACTTATGCTTACACAGATCATTGGGATCAAAAGGTCGTGGTGGATCTGGATCCCATTCATCCATGTCGGTGTCATCCCCATCTTCTTCATCCTCTTCCTCCTCCTCCTCTTCTTCCTCCTTTGTTTCCATTTGGGTCTGAAGAGGTACCAAAGGATCAGAACCATCCACTGCCTCCATAGGAGGTAACACCTGGTTATGCACCGGTAACGATGCCTGAGGAAAGAAGTCAAAACACAAAGTTAGGTCAATCTTCCAACCACAGTGGATGGATGTATGCTTACCACCACACAATCATCTCAGTTACAAAGGCAAAAAAATGAAGTTCTTGCTAGTCTACTCTATACTTTGTTTCCTTTGGTAAACAAGCAAAGTGAGGGAGAGTGAAACCACAGTTTATGACTGTTGATGTCCTGTGCCCTGTAATGTTTCACGGCTGATGCTGTGTTGACCCTTGCTGGGAAGGGCTCTGTGACGATACCAACCCCACCAGAGAAAATAGTGACTTTTCAGAAGGATACATCAAGTCAAAGAAATTCTGAATCCTCACAGAGGGTCTTTGCAATTAAACAAATCTCTCCCCATTTATGTTTGAAGAATTTATCTATGGTCTCAGTCCTCTGTTTTATTAATTGTGAGCACTGAATATTTTGACCAATGATTTTGCCCTCCTACCATAAAAAAGTGAAAACAACCCACCAAGCACACATACAGAAATTAATAAGGCAGGAGATAATTAAAATCAAACACCTATAATATAGGATATGGAAGACAGCTATGGGATTTCAGAATGTGTGTGTAATTTTATCTTGCCCCTGTGTAGAAAGCAAAGGTAAATGCTATACAAAGTATATAAATACCCCACATCCCAAACAGGCATCTCAGGAAAAAGAATAAGAAATATTATAAAAGGTAAAACGTGTCTTAGCAGGGGACTAACAAAAAGACCAGCGGATGCTGGCCATATATAGCAGTAGGAATTACCTTTTGCTAAATTTAAGATTCCAGATCTTGGAGAAACACCTTCAAGTGGTTACGTATGAGAAAAGAGTTCAAAGAATAGGTTTCACTGCATGTTAAACAAATCTTCTTCCCTAAAATCCCCACATTAGATGGTGAGACTGTAATACACTTTCAAAACCTGCACTAAAACTTTTTGCATTTCTTTGCATATCACTTTGCATATCACTCAAACATATTTGATCATCTGTTTCAATGGAGCAATGAAATGAGAGCATGTTTACATTTAAAAGACAAGAGTGCCTAGCAACTTACTCTATCTGCTTGTGGACCCTGCTCCAGAGCCATTTGCTGTGGGGATTCGGCAACGTTGCCGAGCACGGAGAGGTTGGTGGGATTCATGCTCTGAGCAGCAGCAGGCAAGAGCACAGTTACCTAAAATTATAGGCACTCATTTTAGCACTGCGTCATTTCCATCAGTCATTTACATATGGGCAGTGCCCTGCATGCAAAGTTTCCTGGAACCCTATGCTACACAAAAAAGTGCACTTAAAAAAAAAATTATGGTCTTGAACAAAGCTCCACACACTCCAGATTTCAGAGGAAAAGGGGATGTGGAGCTTTCACTCCACACTGAAATATTGCTGCTTTGGAATTTTTCATCTCCAGTTTTTAGTTTTAACTTTCGGATTAAAACTATACCAGAGACAAGAGGGTTTAATGCCCTTAGCTGGTTGATTCCTGTTAAGACTAATGAATTGGGGACTTTGGTTTTACTTTGGTTCTCCCCATATCTATACTTTTCCCTCTCTTTCAGTTTTCCATTGCAAAAAATAATACATCTCCTCTGTTTTTCTCTCTGTTTCTTTTTCTAAAACCTACCAGTGATAAAAATAAGGATTACAAGATTACACTTGCACAATTATGCACCGGAAACTCAGGGAATTTTAAAGTTATTTTTGTCTACTTCCCCATGCGGTCACATCTGTAACATTAGTTCCCAGTATTACTCCTTGTTCTAGTAGCAAAATCTTAATTTACAGTATTGTGTGTATTGATTTACTTCAACCATAGCACATTGTAGCAGATTAATGTATCTGAGGTAACGTTACCAGAAATGATCTGTCTTTACTTTTGAGTCCTGAATTCTATTATCTACAGAATTGATAATTTTATTCTTCTGCATGTTTGCATCCTGGGCACCATTGGGCTATCTGGATTTTCACCTTTCTCAACCCGTAAAATTGCAGTAGTGTTGGCTTTTGCATATAATTGCATAAGCAGTTTTCACACTGAGACAAACCCTTGTCCACCTGTAGAAAGCTTTGTGAAGGCTAAATAATAATCAAATAAAACACGCGCACACACAAAAGTATGCAATCAGGGGGTGACAGAACAGGAGACCCACCCTCCACATAATAGCATCAGTCTTCTATCTCTAGTTCTGCTCTAGAAAGCAGCCCAGGCTCCACTGTGGACAAGTTGGGCACAAGTGAATGGAAGTACTGGCTGCTATATCAGTGACTGGTAAATTAGTCCAGCTCCCTAGGTGCTTGGGAAATACAGGCTCAGGGAACCAAACCTATTTTAATATACAAATTCCTAATAATTTGGAGTTGGTTGTTGTTTTTGGTTTAATTGATGCAATTTATGAGACTGCTTTATCATGATGGCTACAGAAGACTTTGGGGAACAGCACTGACTAGGAAACAGCCAGAACAACAGCTGAAGTGCACTGTCTGGTATTGCTATTCCTAATGCCAAATGGCAATGTAAAAGGCATCATTATTTAACTGCAGGCCTCCAGAACAGCCATCGATGAGAACCTCACATAAAGCTTGTGTCTGTATACATCACAGTAGCACCTCCTACATATATCAGACTTCAAAACATAAATGTACTGTACATAATTGATTATTGTTTTAACAACTGATTAATTCAGGGATTTCTTACAGGAAATGTCTACATAAAAAATCCGCAAAAGCAGCAGCTGCCCTAATGATATGACAGCAATTCACGAACAAACTAGAAATCCCTGCCTTGGAAATGCTGTGGGTGCTGGTGTGAGATGAACCTTTGATGGAAGGGCTGGGGACACAGAGATAAAGTATTTAGGCCCTAGGTGGCATGTCCTGTCATTATCAAGAGATACCGCACATGCGATGACAGAAGCCAGCACTCTCTGCTGGTGTTTTAAGTACATAACTTGTGCAGTGTGCATAAGGGTTAGGATCTTAAGTCTGATCCCATGTTTACTGTTAAAAGGCTGCTAAAAAGGTACTGATTTAAGAGGCAGGAGTACATGTGGGCTTCACTTTTTTTTTTTTTAAACATGAATCTAGTCTAGTGAGAACTGCCTAATGGACAACTCAGAACACTGAAGCTTTCTAAGCACAACAGGGACAGAGACCAACACAGCAAGCTGCCCTCACATTGCTCTCTGCCAATGTGACTCAACTCCAATTTGAAGGGTTTTCTTCTAATATATAGAAGTTTATTCTCTGTGTCTATTCAATCTTTCTTCCCTCCACTGAGAACATCAAGAGGATTACAAATTAGTATCAATGTTAAAGCTCGCTTCTATATTATGGAACAAATTGAGACCAACCATTTTCACTTCACACAGACCACTAAACACCTAGCAAATGATGATGATTTAAGGTCACTACCAACCAGAGACGAGTTTGAACCAGTGACCTAGAAATGAAAGGATCCATATTTTCTTAACATTTCCTCAACATCTCATCTCTACAGACATATTAGATACAATAAAGAACAATTCCCTGCTACCCACCCTATATTTTCTTCTTCATCATCTAGACTTCACAACCACAGTCCTTAATTCCATGCTGCTTCTACTCAATTCCACACGCGTGTGCAAGTCAAGGACATCTGTGATATGGGTATAAGACCTGGGAGCCAGTCACTGACGTTTTTAAAGAGTTTTAGAGCCCAATTCAAAGTTTCGGTCTACTGGCAACAGTGAACTCCAATTCACTCCAATTCACTTTCATGGCTTTTGGATGAGACCCTATATGAAGACCCTCACATAACCTGTAATTGTGTTAAAAAACCCAAGAAACTGACAGATAGGTTTCAAAGGACACAATATTTATCAAGTTAGGGAAAAAGAGAATCAGGATTTTAGTAGCAACATTCCTTTAAAGCTCAAAATTAAACACTCATTGTTAAAAAGTTTTTTCCCCAATCATAAACACATTGGACAAGGTAGCCCTAGCTTATTACTCCAGGATTGGCTGCTTGTGATCGTTGTGCTGCTGGTGACTAATTGAGAGAGAACACGATCTGCTTTGGACAAATCTCAAAGTCTTATAATAGAATATACACCCATAAGTGTCTCTTTACACTGCTTCTCAGTTTCCTTATTATGGTACTCAAGATTTAATAGAAAAAGGTGCTTCTTACCTGCTGTGTTGTGGCATCTTGCTGGACGTAAGCCACTTGGGATGGATCTGTAAACAGAGTCTAGACAAAGTGAAAAAGGCTTATCAAACTGGCCTCAGGATAGTTTATTCCCAGTTCACACAAGATGAATTACTCTCCTGCTGAGAAGCAACCTATACAAGAATTACTGAGTTTGTGAAGTTTCTAAAATGCTTATTGCCATGGCAGCTGTGTTCAACTTACCCCAATGAGCCTATATATAGAGAAATTAAAATGACACTCTAGCGACTTTTCCATAAAAGAATACTGATCTCTCATTTATCTAGCACCTTTCATCTGCATACCAAAAGGGCTTGAAAGGCTTTGTTGATGTTATGTATAGAAGTCACTTTGCCCGTTTTAAAATGCAATTCTTCTAGGATGAAATACAACAGTTATTTGATGGTGCGCAGTAACATTACATTACTGCTGATGGCAGGAAGTAAACAATGCTGTATTCAATTGAAAACTGCTGGGGAAAAGAAGATGCATCAGACATCAAACCAATCTCGCACTGAATTTGCCATGAAATCTTTCATGACTACAAGTGGCCAGGATGGCGGTTTTTAATCTAAAAACTGAGAGATGATACCTCCAGCATTGTTTCCATAATACAGAGAGCCACCCACTGAATCACCATCCCCACTTCTTGCAGAATCTGGATGGGATCCATAGCCCATAGGCTGTGAAATTATATATTTAGTAGTTGGGAGCTATATGCTGTATAGAGAACATGGAGCAGAACACAATGCCAGCATTGAGCCATGTATCAAATACAGGCCTTTTATAGTATAGCTATTAACCCTGCAACATCAGCAAAGGGCTGACTAACTGCTCTTGATGAAATCTATTCTCTCAATATTATTACATATAGACAGAGAGAGATACATTCATGCACTTCATATAAATATAGACTGCTGGGGCAGCAGTTATTAGCTATAAAAATTTAACAATGACGCAAGATAAAAGGCATTCCTCTAAAAACAATAGTTTTGTCTGACCAAAAACTGCAAGATTAAATCCCATGCTTTCTTGAGGCCCTCTGAAAAGAAGTGTCATACAAGTGCAGAGTGTATTGTTATTATCATCATTAATTTCAAGAACTGGCTGTGCAAATAAAGGAACCTGCTTCCAGAAAAAGCATAGATTGAGTAGCACTTCTTCCCATTCCTAAATATTCATGGCCTAAAGCTTTTACCATTTTATGGAAGGTAAGTGGTGTGCAGCATCTATAACGATCATCAGCATTTTAAGAATGCCTTTGATTCAATTACAGGCCAATTGAACCAAAGTGAAATTGCCAGACCAGCATCCCTTGAAGCCTCATCATCTCTGGATTGCCACATTTGTTTCAAATAAACGTTATGAACTCCCTATTTACCAAGGGCTATGTGGTTATGCCCAGCTAATACAGGTTTCCCTCGCCAACCACTGGGGTTAGGCTCCTAAAAGTTCCTGTGGTTAGCAAAACCATGGTTGGCAAGACAAAAGGCTTACGGGAAAAATGGCAGGTGGCAGGCTGATGTGTAGCCACGGAAAACCGTGGTTACTCAAAACTGTATACTGTGGTAGCCAAAATGGTATATATAATATTAAGTGTGGATACTCAAAACTGTGGTTGGCAAATGGTTGGCAAGAGAAACCTGTAATCATTGCACGAGCAGTCCAGGAATTTTTTGGAGTGTATTGGGGATATTTTTTTGATACAATTGACAGACAGGGCAAGTAGAGGGAAAGCTCTTCTTGATTTGCTGCTCACAAACAGGGGAGGCCTTTGTTGAGAAGGTGAAGGTGTAAGGCAACTTGTGTAATAGTGACCATGAAATGATAGAGTTCAAGATCCTAAGGGGAAAAAGGAAAGAGAACAGCAGAATAAAGAAAATGAACTTTCAGAAAAGGAAACTTTAGCTAACTCAGGGAACTGGTGGGCAGGATTCCCTGGGAAGCAAGTGTGAGGGGTAGGGGGTCCAGGTGAGTTGGCGAGGTGAGGGGGACCTTTAAAGGGCATAGGAGCAATGTGACAGAAGAATGGGAAGTGGAACAGGAGGTCAAACTGGCTAGATGGCAATCTCTTCAATGAGTTGAAATTCAAAAATGAATCCTACAAAAAACTTGTTCATAGTACTAGGGAAGAGTATAAAAGTATTGCGTTGCCATGTAGGGAGAAACTTGGAAAAGCCAAGGCATGATCTGAGATGCCACTGGCAAGGGACATAAAAGATCATAAAAAGGGATTCTACAAGTATGTCAAAAGTAAGAGGAAGACCAAAGAAATCACAATTTTCTTACAGACAGCAGAAGGCAATCTAGTTTACAGTTGATGCAGAGAAGGCTAAAGTATTTAATGCCTCTTTCACTTTAGTCTTCACAAATAGGACAGCTATCAGATGACAAGTACACTTGGCAGGAGAGAGGGAAGGAGGACAAACAGCCTAGAGTAATGGCAGAACAGGTTAGGGATTACTTGGAGAAGCTAGATGCTTTCAGTTCAAAAGGACTAGATGGGATGCACCCTAGGGTAATGAAAGAATTGACTGAAGTAATTTCAGAGCCATTAGCTGATCTCTTTGAGAAATTGTGGAGGTTGGGTGAAGTCCCAGATGATTGGAAAAGGGCAAATATAGTGCCCAGTTTTATTAACGGGAAGGAGGAATTACAGACCAGTCAGCCTGGCCTCAGTACCTGGAAAGATCATGAAGTAGATCCTCAAGGAATCTATTGTGAAGCACTGAGAGAACAAAGTGATCAGGCAGTCAGCATGGAGTCACCAAGCAAGTTGTGCCTGACCAACCTGATTCCCTTCTATGATAAGGTGACAGGGGGCAGAGTGAATTGGGGGCAGAGTAGTGGATGTGATATACCTTGGCTTTAGCAGAATATTGACACAGTGTCCCACAACATTCTCATTATCAACCTAAGGAAATAGAGACTAGATGAAAGTACTGTAACATGGATATTAGGGGTGTGCAAAATGGGCCCTATTTGATTCAGATTTGGCCCAAATCAGGCACACTGATTCGATTTGTTGATTCAGATCACTGTCCCTGATTTGATTCAGCTAAATCCGAATCTGAAGATTCAATACTGATTCGGAGAATCAGCGATTCAGACACAGACCCAGCTTTAAAAGATTGTTCTACATACCTAGAGGTACCAGCACGGCTTGTGATCACTACGATGCGGGGGTGCATGGAGCATCCCACAGGATTGCAGGTGGGCCCTCCACATGCTCAGTGGTGAACCCGGAAGTGGACTGGAAGTACTTCTGGTCCACTTCCAGGTCTGCTGGGGAGCACGCTGGGCACCACCCCGCTGTGACCCAGGAGGTACCAGTCACCCATCCAGGGGACCGCCTCACAGCGCGCTCCCTGCCGGATCCAGAATTGGACCAAAAATGCTTCTGGTTCACTTCCAGGTCTGCTGCCAAGCACGCTGAGGAACCCCCAGTGCTTCTGTGGGACACTATGTGTGCCCCAGCATCGCAGCACTCATGAGCTGCCTTTTACCTAGAGGTATGTAGAAAAAAAATTTAAAGCTGTTTCTATGTCCGAATCTCCAAATCTTTCCAAATCTCTCCAAATCAATTCAGAGGGTTCCGATTCAATTCGTAGAGATTAAAGGGTCCTCGGATTCGATTTGGATTTGGAGATTCGGCCACCAAATTGGGCCGAATCTCTGCTGAATCGAATCAGGGAATGTAGCTTTGCACAGCCCTAGTGGATATATAACTGGTTTTGTCATCATGCTCAACAAGTAGTCATCAATGGCTCAATGTCTAGCTGAGAGAAGGTATTAAGTGGAGTTCTCCAGAGGTCTATCCTAGGTCTAGTACTGTTTAACATCTTCATTAATGGTTTGGATGACAGTATTGATTGAGTGCATGCTTAGTGAATTTGAAGATGACACCAAGTTGGATGGAGTCACAGACACTTTGGAGGGTAGGGCTAAGATCCAGAATGACCTGGGCAAACTGGAAGAATGGCCTGCAATCAATTAGATCAGATTCAACAAGGACAAGTGAAAAGTCCTGAACTTGGGATGGAATAATTGCATACAGAAATACAGACTGGAGAATGAATGGCTAAGATGCGGTATTAGAGAGAAGGATATAGGGGTTATAGTGGACCATAAACTGAAAAAGTCAACAGCATCCTGGATTGTATCTTGCAAACAAAGGGAAGTGATCCTTCCTCTCTATTCAGCATTGATGAGACCTCACCTGGAGTACTCTGTCCAGTTTTGGACCCCACCCTTCAAGAAGGATGTGGACAAATGAGAGAGACCAGCACAGAGTGACAAAAATGATTAGGGGTCTGGGAGGCAAGACTTATGAGGAAAGGCTGAAAGAACTTGGGTTATTTAGTCTGGAGAAGAGAAGACTGAATGGGGATTTGATAGCAGTCTTCAAATATCTGGAGGGTGATTATACAGGGGATGCAGATGGGTTTTTCTCAGTGGCCTTAGGGGAGAGGACTAGGAACAATGGCCTCTAGCTGCAGCAAAGGAAATGTAGGTTGAATTTCAGGAAGAACTCTCCAACTATGAGGGTGGTCACAGCTTGGGAACAGGAATTTCCATCCTTGGAAATTTTCAAGAGCAGGCTGAACAGATGTTTAGCTAGGACAATCCTGTCTTGAGTAGGGGGCTGAACTAGATGACCTTGTGAGGTCCCTTCCAGCCCTGTTTGCCTCTGATCCTATAATCACAATGCTTCAAAAGTAGAGGGCTTTAATCCTGAACAAATATTTTTCCCTTTAGAGTCTGCACAGGGAGGAAAGGGACTGGATACACAACTGCACATGCCTGCGTGGCTTCAACAGGGTGGATGTAAACAAGTGTGTGCTCCGAGGTGTCCACTGAGGTGTAGGAGGTGCCATCTGCTGTATAGACCACCTGCTGTGGAGGACGGTCCTGATCATCACTGTACACAATCTGTGCCACTGTTCCACCTTCCGGGACAAAGTGCACCTGGAAGAGAAACATAAGATAAGAGACTTAAATAGATATTTATAGACTCATGCCTATGTCTGAGGATCCATGAACACACAGACAATGAAAAAACCTCTTGAGTCCAAATGAAATTGGGATCAGAAAGTCTAAGCTAAATATAAGCAAGGTAGAAACCTGGATATAAAAACCATTACCGTTTTTCCTTTTCACACTGCATGTTAACTAGACATGTAGTTATTTGGGGCCTTCCTTGCAACTAGTTCTTAAATCATTCTTCTCCGTTTTGAAATTTGCAAAACACAACTAATCTATACATGAAATGTTAATATAGCTTTCTGAATTGTTATTAGTTCATCCAGTTAGCCTTATATTTGGTTAGTAATTATTTAGTTCTTATTTGCTGAATGGCTAATAATTTTTAACTTTGTAAATATACTTCCAGTAATATCATTGCATCTCTGATACGTGTTTAATTGTTTCCCTGTAACAGGCACATGGAGTATTAGTAGAAAATATGGCCGTTTAATTAAGAAAAATATAATCAAAAGTATTAAACGATGGGTCCTAAGATTGCTAAAGAAATACATCTCCAGGATAGCAGTTCAAATCTAACTAGGGTGATAATGAACAAAAATTGTTATCTTCCCCCTAGCTGTTCAGCAGCCCATCTGCAATGAGCTGGTATTCTCAGGCTGATTGCCAACTAAAAAATATTCACTTCTAGAATTAAATGTTCAGCACTTGGGTAAACTGGGCCACTTAAATACAAATCTAACTTTAAGTATCCTTTTTCAAAATATCTTAGCCAGATTGTATGCAGATGCTGTATTTTCACGTTTTTAAATAACATCTTGTTTTGTAAATATAAAATGTTATAAAGTAATTCATTTTATTTACCATGTTGCAGGGTTGTTGATTGTAGCCGTGTTGGTCAAAGGACATAAGCAGGCAAGGTTCTTTGGGTAGATGCGATATCTTTTATTAGACCAACTAAATAGTACTTCTTCAGGCATAAGGAGATTCTGCTGGCAACACAACACCTTCTTTATACCTAAAGAAGGGTGTTCGTACCTGGAAGCTTGAAAAGAACATTTTTTCCAACTATTTAGTTGGTCTAATAAAAGATATCATGTCTATCCAAAGAACCTTGCCTGCTTAATTTTATTTAGTCTTTTGAGATTCCCCCACCCCAGCCAGGAAAAGACTGACTATATTAGCATAGGTGCTAAATGTAGATTACACAAAATATCTTATAAAACCTATTAATAATGATGCAAATAATACAATGCATTTAGAGGGCACTGTGTAAGTATCTGTCAATCCTCACAATTCCCAAGTGCAACAGATAATGTTTAATGGGTAGTGAAACCTAAGCAGAAAGAAGTGTGGTTCCTCCAAGTCCAAAAAAAGCAAGTAATTAGGAAAGCCAAATTATTTGGCCTTGCTCTTGATCTTGGGCAGATACCAGATTGCCTCAAAAATTACCTAAACTATTCAGAAAAGCTAAAATTAATAGAAATGCTTTAGTGAGCTACAATAAACATTTTAAATTTTCATTTTAATCCTCCACCTTGCTCTGACCATCAGCATAACTGTATCTTATCAAGTTTTAAATTTAAAAAAATGACACAGGATTGGAAAAAAGATAAAAACAAGAAATAACCAATTTTACTTGAGTACTTTTAAAAATGTTATTCCTCCTCCATTTGTGAACATGTCCTTTTAAATGAATGTTATTTTCACCTTTCTAGGTGAAATTAGACCTAGATCAATTACAAGCATAGCAAGAACATGGTATTTTACATCTTCCTGACCCTGACATAACTTAACAAAGAGGGTAGCTTAGATATTCACTATTATTCAAAAAATAAAACCTCACTTTATTATGAATATAGATAAACAGGAAGATATGTATGCAAAGGGATCTCCAAAGTGTTTTATCATAGTAACTCATATATGGAGAATATTTTCATTCACATCTGAAATGGAACCTTGTCAAGGGTAGAACAGACCAGTTAGTCACATAGTTCAGCATCAACAAACTAAAAATTTAACTGTACAGATGTCCAATGTATTAATATTGTGGGCCAAAACCTTGTCTTATTCATGTGTAAAGAAGGTAAGCAGGATTTGGCCCTATTGGTCACTGCAGATTTTGTATTTCTGTTGCCATCATCCCCTTTACTAATTAACATTATGCTTTAACTAGAGAATGAGCAGGAGAAAAATGAGTTGTGGTAATCCACCTATAGCCCAGCTCCTACTAGGCAGGATGCCAAAAATGAGATGTCACTAACAGCAGATTGTGCAAATCTTTATGTTATGTCCCCTTCCTACATGTTTGTATTAGGGCTGTGCAAAGCTTCGATCCCTGATTTGATTCGGCGGAGATTTGGCCCGATTTGGTGGCCAAATCTCCGAATCTGAATCAAATCAAAGGACCCTTTAATCTCTCCGAATCGATTCGGAGAGATTTGGACAGATTCAGCGATTTGGACATAGACACAGCTTTAATTTTTTTTTCTACATGCATCTAGGTAGCAGGGGCTCCGAACACTGCAGTGCTGGGACAGATGCAGCATCCCACAGAAGCACAAGAGGCTCCCCAGCATGCTCAGCAGCCGACCCGGAAGCAGACTAGAAGCACTTCTGGGTCCACTGGGGGCCTCCCTCCGTGCTCCCCCGGCTTGGCAACTGGTGCCTCCTTGGTCTGGAGGGACACCTGGGGTCCCCCTGCGGCCAATCGATTGGCCGGGGGGGAGGGGGCCCCTGCATGCTCCCCAGCAGACCTGGAAGTGGACCAGAAGTAGTTCCGGTCCACTTCTGGGTTGGCTGCCGAGCACACTGGAGAGCCCCCCACGCTGCTGTGGGTTGCCCCATCCGCCCCAGCACCACAGTGATCACGAGCTGCGCCTGCTACCTCAAGGAATGTAGAAATTTTTTTTAAAAGCTGTGCCTGTGTCTGAATTGCTGATTCACTCAATCAGCATTGAATCATCAGATTCGGATTCCGACTCTCTGTCCCCAATTTTGCAGAATCCAAATCCGAATTGAATAGGGTCCCCTTCACACACCCCTAGTTTGTATCAGCAGTGAAGTCATGGACAATGTGGGTATTTAAATGATGGAAGGTTTTATTTTAGTTCTCTTTTTGGGTTGTTTGCAAACTAAGGCACAGCATTAACTTCTACTCCATCTGCTTTCTGAAGCTTAACTTTGCAAACATAATGGCCAGGCTGAGACTTCTTAAATGAAAGCTTAGTTTTTGAAGCAGAAGCTGGCAGGCTTCAGAGAAACTACCCATTTGCTGAGCTCCTGCAAGCAAGCCCGACTACAGAAAGTCATTACAAAGAGTTCTCAGAGCAGCTAGTCACCTGAGCAGTATTCTGCTCCTGCTCAGCAGATTCAGACCATACTTGTGGACTTTCCTCTTTTGAGTCCATATCATCCCTGTTGTGGTGCTCCATGATGACAAACCAATTAATGGAACAGCGGTTGGAGATTCATCTGTTTGCTACCGTTCTACTCACAGAGGACACGGCGATCTTCTGTAACATGGCTATAAAGAGAGAACAGAGAGACAAGATATTAAATGGCTGAATACACTACGGTCATTTTTTATTACAAGATTAACACCTTATCATCCCCTTTTTATCTATCACATGGAGGAACATACTATAAGGAGAGGAAACATCTTGATTTTATTAACGTATTTGTTCTGTTTCCATTCCTAGATACAGCTGTATTTTCCATTTGCCACTGATGAGTAGGTAGACCAATAACTGAAATCAGCAGAGACTTTTAGGAGGTGTGGCAGAAATAACTGCTTAGAAGCAACCTTCCCTTCCTGAAACACTGAATGAGGTAACTGTTTTGAGGGAGTTTAACAAGGCTCATCCCACTTCCCCTCCCTCAAGCTCCTTACATTACAGCGATCATGTTTCAGCTAAGAGGGGCCAGGGATCAGATTCTCTTTGCTACTGCCTGCCTTCAGCAGAGGGGATCAACAGTGTTCCCTCTACTGTTCTCACAGTATCTAATGGCCCAGATATCATGATATGGGATTGAGAAACAAATCCAGGTCTTTGACAAGAAACTGCTATGTTCAGAGAGCCACTGTTTTCTCAATTTAATTTTTTATTCTGGTACAACACTCAGTTGAACTGGTTGTAAGGCAGCTTTCCCCATGCACAGATCTGCATTCTCAAGTTGGCATTCAGATACTGCTAAAATAGAAAATTTTGAAAGAGAGAGAGAGAGAACAATGAAGCTTAAATTCTAATTGATGTAAGCCTGGAAATCTTGACAAATTGCTTCCATGCTAGGTTTTATTCACCCTTGTGATTTTATTGGGCCCTCTCAATCTGCCATTGGGAATCTCAGAAGCATAATTTACAGCTCTGCTGATTGGTTTAGTCAGTCATTCAGCACCTTCCCAGTCCTTCGTCTCCAATGTCATATTAAATCACAGACTTGGGTATTAGCGTGAGGCCAAGCCTGTTTGATTTTTTAGCAAGTCCAATTAACTTTATTTTATACTGACTGCCTTGCCGGTCTGAGCTGCTGCCAGTACCCGCCTGTGCACCGGGAAGAAAGCAGAAGGCCCCTCACTGATGCTTTCGTTCATTTGCATTTTAAATGCAAATTATTTTAGTCATAATTTATTCCCATAAATACTGGCATTTGGCTTGTTGCTGACAAGCTAAAAAAAAAAAAGAAGGAATGAACCCAGGCACCTTCTACCTTCTGTTAATCTCATCAGCAACAAAGGAGCCCCATGGAACCTGAGCACATACATAGTACAGGCCTTCCCTAGAAGGCACAAATCCAAGATACAGAAAAGTGTCACCATAACATCATTCAGTTGAATGATGTGAGGGTGGGAAATCAATACCCTTTCTATTTTTAATAAGCAACTCAGAAAAGTGGGTTTTATGACCCGTTAGACAGCACGTCATATTGAAAACAGCCTCCCACTGGCTCCCCCACGCTGAGCAACACATCACATACATGCTCGTGATGCTTCTGCAGTAGGGTGTGTGATGTGACTTCATGTTAGCTTCACGCCGTTAGGCTCTAGAGAAAAAGTAAAAGACACGCTGCATTCATGAGTAAGTACATAAACATAATGCAGGCAAAGAACAAAAGAGGGGGAAAAAAAATCAATGACAAGTCAATGAGTGACACTTAAGCCACGTGTGATTAAATTTAAGGTAAATTGTTAGGGAGATAAAAGTGGAGATGCACTGAACAATGGTTAGACCATCATCTATCCAGCCACTCAGAGCATCTATGTTATAACCCAGGAGTGGTAGAAAAAAAGTTTACAAATAGATAATAATTGCCCCACTATACCATCTTTCATCCAAACTCTCTCATGGTGATTTATGATGTAAGCAAGTATTTTTATACAGCTTTCTTCAAATGCATTACTGTCCCCTTCATTGAAAGAATCCTTTTTTTGTTGGTTAGGCATACGATTACCAAGGTGTATAGATAACGGTCTCTGTAGAACATGACAGCCTTGCTAATGTCAATGACAAAGTGTGAACAACACCATGTTTGGTTATAGCTCCTATTATCATGCCTATCTTTCCTGAGAGTCCTTTCTTTCAACTTATTCTGTATTTTGGCCATTGGTGATAACTAAGCAATAAGGAATTCAATTACTTTGACTAGCAACAGTGAGTCTTTTAATCCAATAAATAACTGCCTAAAACAATCCAAATAAATGTTGGATGTTTTATTTTTAATTTCGTGACTTGATTAGTAAAGATTTAATTATCCAAGCCAGGGACTGAATTAAGTGGCAAGCATGGATATATCAAGCTCCAGATGGTATGAAAGAGGCTTTTCAGGTTCTGGAGCTGGGATGGGAGTTGCTGACTCAGCTCTGCTGACTCACTGTGTCAGGAATGTCTTTTTGACCTTGAGGAAGAGCCAATTTGATCCTAGGGAATCTGGCCTTAGGATGGATAAGCCATTGCAAGGAAACACCCGAAAAAGCCAAACTGGAGGAGAAAGTTTAGGGCAAGGTTTACAATTTTGCTGTGGCTCTGTGAGTTCTCAATAAAGCCAAGAAAAAATTATTCTACAATTAATGAGTCAGAGACTCAGCTTCTGTAATAGCCTACTATAGCTGCACTTGAACTATGCTACATTAATTTACACTGGCCAAAGAATTGGCCTGCTGCGAGATCTTGATCAGAGCACACTTGTTTACAGATGGGCAAAGCTGACTTACAAAAACGAGTATGCTAGGGCAGAGCAATTAGGTGATAAGTCCAAAGTCCTGTGTGGAATCCAAGGATCCTTGATCACACTGGTTTGGCACACCAGCTCCTTGGAGCGTGCGGGATTTGTTGATTACTTTTAATTAATTACCTCAAAAGCAATCTGGTTAGCAAGATGAAGGTGTATATCCCTGAAATGCCAAAAATTGGCATAAAATTAGGGTTTTTTGTGTGTATTGCTACAATAATCGGCAAAATATGCAGCAAAGCACATCTCCCTGGAACCACAGTTCAAGCCAAAGTCTCTGTTGGCTCCAGAACTGGGTCTGGAAAGGGGTTTACTTCTAAGCTTTCCAAACAAAGATTTGGCAAAAAAGTTTAAATGATTGCAATTTTTGATTGTGCTCAAACCAGGACTGCAGCTGGGAGTTTTCTTGACAGGCTTAGCACAAGAGGCCAAAGACTGAAAGTGCAACAGAAAATGAATTTCCCAGTAGACAGGCCATGTGAAAAAAGAAAAGACATATTGGCAGTGTAGTATGGGGTAGCTTCTACTGATGCTACCCAGGAAGCATTCTGAGGATAAACAGAGAATGTCAGTCTTCCAAGAACTTGCTCCTAAATCAGTTTGATAGGAGTGAGGGCATTCCTTATTTTCCATTAGGCTTTGTGTTTTGTGCACCAACATAGCTCCACTAGGACAAATCTATCCGCTACCTGTATGGAAAAGAGTGGTATGCATGGCTTCAAGTCAGAAGTGACTCTGCAAGTCACTTTTTATATCACTGCAGTACCCCCCACCCTGTGTACCTGCACCAAGGCTGCAAGGCTAGTGCAAATGCTCATTGGGCAAACAAGACTTTTGAAAAAAGAATGTGCAGCTGTAGAAAGTATGAAAACAATCGAGCTGGAAGTCAGGTTGTGCCCTGCATTACTGAAAGGGACACTGCCATGAAATACCTGAATAGGTTTTAAGCCTGAGCTTATGGGGGCTGATGCAGACACAGGCCAAAATACCTTTTCTTGATGGCCTTTATGAATGGGATACCCACCCCTTAGGGTTGCCAACTCTGACTGAAGCTATTCTGGGAGATTTTTTTTCCCCAGTGTGACAATGTCATTAATGCTACTGTTCAACCCGTTCACAATATCTATTTTCCAAATTCCTTTCAATAGTCACCAATGCCAATTCCAGTAGACTCCCGGCTAATCCAGGAGGGTTGGCAACCCTACCACCCTGAGGCTCCTATTCTTGCCTTCAAATTCCTCCACAATATCGGCCATAATCCCTACAAAAAAATCAGTTCTAATGTCTCCGGACTCTTAGACGCTCCACTTTTCCCAGTTCTCCCACAAGTGCTGTCTCCATGCATAGTAAAGCAATAGAAGCCCAAGTTAGAATGTGGCTAAGGAAGTATTAAAGAGTAGAGCGAGCTGGGTCAATTCATCTAATAATGGGCACATATACATGTGCCCCTGTGGCGCCACTGTAACAGCCGTTACTGCTGGTGGCACATGGTTATTTTTAGCGGCACTATATTTAGCTGCATGGTTATTTTTAGACGCTTGTGGCTACAGTGATGTAGTTGTGGCATCCTGGTTTTTGTCTGCCAACGCTATGGCAATGTAGCATCTCATGTAGACACGTGCACTGAAAACTCTTAGTCTCCTTCGTACGCTGTACATCCAATAAGCTGTTTACAATAAATTCGCTGCGCCAGCCTGGTGGTAATTAGTGAGTTACCACTTATTTCATGATGGTCCCACTTTAGGGTGATTGAACTGTTGATCTGCCCCACTTAGAGCCTACATAAAGACTATATATAACAATAATCTGCACAAAAGTCTATGCACAAATTTGCAAGGATGTTTAACTATATGTAAAGTTTGACATTACAGCTAGGGCTATCAATGAACCTCACACAAATATTTTCCTGGGCTTTTACACTTTTTTGAAAGTGACATCTCATTTTTCTAGGATAGCCAGACATCTGATATAATAAGAGAGCATTCTCTGCTCTCTCTCCATACTACCCATCTGTAGATCATTCTCAACCTGTGTGTATTTCTCTCTCCAATTACTTTCCATTTTTCCATACAACGTGTAAAAGTTTGACATCTTAGGAAAATATGAATGGCAATGCTAGAGTGTCAGTGAGAGATTCTGCTGCATCAGAAGGATGAATGCAGATGCTATGTGATCAGAGGTAACTCAATCAATTGCTTTCATCTTTGAGGCTTGCATTCACGCTAAACTATGTGAATGTGATGTGAGCAGGAGGCAATACCGGTGGACAAGATGCTAAACTAGCCACAGCAGACGTGAAGAGATCAATTCCCTCCTCAAAATAGCAGTCATGCCTCACTCTATACAGAATCAGGTGATGACACGATGGCTGCAATGATAATGGATATAAATACTTCATAACATCAGCTCACTGTGAAAGCAACACATCAATAGGATGTGGCAGAAACAACCAAGCAGATGAGGAGAAAACCCACACATTTTCCTTTATTTTTAGGAAAGCTCCCACAATACTGTTTTGTGTACATGTATCCGTATACCTGCGAGCAGTCTCCAACAAGAGAGAGCTCATGAAATGATCAGCCTTGACTATTTAACCCCCTATTCTGTTCTGGTGCAAACCCTGCATCCAGCTTTCCAGGTGTCAGTACATGACAACTGCTCCTAAACGTGTAAAGAAATGCAACTTAATCAACAAAATCCTCCAGCCACTCCACTAGCTCTTTGTTCATTTTGGATGCAATTTAAAATTGTCCTCCTTGTCTTGAAACTCTCTTGGAACTTACTCTTGCCAGAGTCAAAGACCTTGTCCCACTTTTTTTAACACTTGCCTTTTTTTTTGTCCATTCCAAGATCTCATCAAAGTTGATGCTTCTATTTTGCAGCTTCTGCCATCTGGCAAGTTTCTCTGGGCATCTTTGCCTGAGTAATTCTCCATACCTTTTGAAGTCTTACCCAGAAATCGATTTTTACACTTTTGATACTGTCTGACTTTGCTTTCCCATTTTATTATTTAGCTGTGCCATGTGTTATTTGTAACAGCAATTATATTAATTCCGCAAATTTTTTGGAAAGGTGACAGACAATACAGTTTATTCTATTAGCAGTAATAGTCCTCAAAAATTGAAAGGGTGGTTGAGGTGAAGCCAAATATGAGCGAGCACCCCCAAAACGACTTTGAAAGCTAAAAAGGTACAAAATGTGGAGTTAAACCCAGGCCTCTGAGTGATGTGTGGTCCTGTACTAGGAGCTGAATAGACCAGTCAGGAAGCAGCAGGACCCAGGAAGGTTCTTGTCTTCTTGGGTGCCATGTCTCCAGCCACTCTCTTCCTGCTCTGCTCCCACTCCTAACCAATTCTAGTAAAGCTTTCATCTTTCATTGCACTCAGCTCTGGAGCATGGGAAAAAGATATGGCCTGAATTAAGCTCTGGCCAGGAGTAGAAGCATCCCCATCCTGAATCCAATAGTCCCTTTGTCAGTGTTGTCATCCCTAGCACAAGCCCCCTACCCACATTTAGCATTCTGGGCTGGCTCCCAAACCAAACACATCAATACCCAACAGATTCATCCCTAACCCACAGCGGCACCTTCCACCAGCTGCCCCATTACAAAACACCCATTGCCCCTTTCCTGAACGTACAATCCAGCAACAGCCTCACCCAAAATAGGCACATTTTGTGCTACAAACTCAATGATTAGGCAGAAAAACATGGCATTTCAGTTCATCACAGCAAGACACCTGCGTTAGCTCCTGGGTTCCAGATGATAAAAGTTTTGCTGTACTGGCTTCAATCATTTATTTCTGTTTTACTTTCCATCATTAAAAGAAGAAATGGAAGGATTTTAGGATAATATATACAAGACAAAAAAATTAGCATAATGGAAGCTTTTAGTGCATTGACTTAAAAACCCTGAATCTCAAGGAAGACGCATTGTATTCCTTTTTTGATACACTGAATAATGATTCCCTCAATGTCCAATGCAAAGAACGCGCACTGTCTGTGTCACTGGTGGCATAAGGGAGGTCAAAGAGAAAGGAAAGAGACCTGTCTTTTTTGTACCACCATTGGTAAAAAAAAGAATGTGCTGAGAGGAATGTATTCAGGAGTCCTGATGCACAAAGAGCTATAGTTGCATCGATTCAGGTAGTGCATTCAGTAAGGCCCTAATCTAAGAAAACTTCACTAGAAAAAGAAACTAATCAACCATGTATTGATGCAACAGAGAATGAAAACGGATCCCTGTGACTTCAGTATTGCTGATACTGCAATGCCAGGGAGAGGAGCTGTGTAGTGGATTAGTTGCTAAACACTCACAAGCTTTTAATTTTTAATTTCCCCCCTTAACTAATTCTCTCAATCACAGGACCCTAACATTATACTTCTGGAAAATAATAATTCAATTAAGAGATGAACAGGCATTTGAACAGGCTGCTTTATCTTTATTTAAGATACACAGAATACTTTCTACTTTTGGAGTTACAATGCCCACATACCTTTATCTACAAGTGAATTCTGCCAGTACCATCGGTCCTTTACAGGAAAATTGATATGCTAATATTTAAATATTTTCCATACCAGAGAAGTGCACAATAAGTAAAAAAGCAAACAAAAACACATCCTTCTGAACACCTGAAAATTTGAGAAGCTAGCAGTGGAGAACAGCATGCTTCATTTCTAGTCTGCTAGCTTGAATCCAGCTTCTTTGGGGGCTGTGAGTTGTTACCGTTGGATTACTGGGATGTGAATTATTGATGGGGGTTGAAATCTTGACCCAAGAGCTGTCCTACGGACTTCAAAGTGCTCTTAGTTCAGATTTCAGCAAACCAGTTATCTACATAACCAAAACCACAGCCCAGTTAAGAGTCTTGCTGGCAGCTTATACAAGTAAATGAGGGGTGTACTCAAAGCCCTGGGTTTGGTATTGTGGTATTATAGTGTACTCCACTTGTACACATACCACAGTGCCAGTCCCAATATTTTGCCTACTGCCTACATTACAACACATATCAGTTATCTGCACCCTGGCTAAGTGCATAAACCACTTGTGTGCACAGCATCTTTCAAGCCCATCATCTACTTTGTAATGTATATCTGCATAAGAGTTGGTACCAGAAAAGGGAAAGGGGAAGCAGCTGTCTAAGGATTGGTACTGGAAATCTTGGAAATGATGAGAGCCAACAAATTTCATGTCTAATATCTCCACTCATTTTCAAGTCTTACAATAGTAGCCCTAAAACCATCATAAGCCCTGAAAATGAAGGGAGCTAATCAGTTTGGGAGCTGTTAATACCACAGGACCAAGGATGAATGTTGTTTAAATTATGTTTGGGTATGTGCAGAGCCTATTTTTCAGTCCTGAGGCTACGCACATTTATACAAAGTACACTATATTGCTCCTGCTTATGGAGGCATACAGATCCAATACTGGTTTGCCCTAAATTCTTGAGAAGGAAGAAGGCTGAAACTCCATTCTGATGGATCCACTCCGTTCAACAAAGATATGGAGTGCCCCTTTGTTACCAAAGGGTCTAAGAGAGGCTACGTTTATTGCTAACTCTGAGAAAGGACATCACTTTAACAAATGAGATTTAGTGCCTCCTGCCTGGCCGGCCAAACTATGGGCACAGCCTGAATTAAGCTAAAGCCAACTTTACTTCTGATTGAGCATCTAGACAGAGGTCTATGCACTTTACCCAAAACACTTTAAAGTCACAACTTCAGTTCATTTGGCTTAACCTCTATGGGCAAACCCTGATGCATCCTGAGCTGCTTGGCTGCTACACCATCCCAAGGAAAACAAACTATCCTGGCAAAAATGCAATTTTGCTGGTATAACTGGTGTTATGTTTAGTAACGTTAAATTGGGCCTTATACCAGGTGTTAATTTTAAGACTACGCCACAGTTACTCTGGGTCCCAGCACTGGACCTACCCCATTAGTTTCTGCCAGCACAGGTTTGTCAGTCAGGGTACGAAGAGGAACGATCTTTGACGGATACAGCTCTGCTGTCAGAAGCTATCCTGGCATAACTGCAAGTTCACTGGAATAGCTTGCTTAGCTCAGCGTGGACAGATCATGAAAGAAGAACGCTTTGCTGGTCAGCTTCACCCAGGTATGTGACCGTCTACGGAGCAAAGACCTACTTTACGGCAGCCTGGCCGCACAAGTCCTTCTTCTCCTTTAGTTGGTTAGGGAAGCAGAAAAAAAGCAGTTTCTTTCATCTCCTTGCAAGGAAAGCAGAAATAGTCAATAATACAAAGGCTTTACTGGTAACAGCTTTGCCAGCATGGCTCTACTGAAAAATCCCCCAAAGGTGCTTTTCTGTCAATATAGCTTTATCCACACCAGGTAGGGAAGAAAGGGGACTACTGGCATAACTGCAGAAATTAAGAATTTACATTTTTTCACACTCCCTTGCCAGCCTAATGTTGTGTAGACCTGTTCTCAAATCAAAGTCATTTAGTTGGAGATAGCATTTTTATCCTGGACTAAGCTCAATGTTTATTTTCTTCTTCCCAGAGTTTCTGATGAGGGCCTTCTTGACAACAAAAACACTGAACAGTAGCTATATTTCTTCAAGAGTGGTGTCTATTTATATTCCTTTATATGCTCTTATATGCTGTTTATTTGCACTTGGGGAGAGATGTTTGCTTTCAACAATGGGAATACGCAGGGGAACTACAGCCGTATCCTGACAGTGAGGGTAGTGGGCCCTTTGAATGTTTTTAGAGACAGAGAAAGTAATATTCTGTGGCTTCCAAAATGTATTGTTGTCCCTGCTCCAAGAAGATAAGCATGGGAGAAGATTGGAGCTGGCTAAAGGAATGAGCCACCTTCAGCTCAGAAAGTCACAGGACACTGCAGTACCTCAAATGAAAATCCCTTTTACAAAACTGGTGCATGGAAGGGCTGGTGTGATTTATTCTAGGGTATGGAAGAGGTCTGCATACAGGTGGGGATCCCCTGAACAGCAATGGTTATTAACTTAATGCTACATGCGCTGAGCACTAAGCACTCTCTTTCACTGCTAACCATATGCAAGATAGCTATAAAAGCTAGGTTTGATATTGAATTATGCTGCTGGTCTTCTTCCAGCTCTTAATATAAGAATGATTTATCATGCACAAAAGTAGAACTACATGTGTCCACAAGAAACTCTATCCTACACTTAAGTTAATTATCCCAGCACACCTAAAAGGCAAAACTAGTGCATTTCCTGAGATCCTTTGGCAAGAATTTGCTCTTATATCAGCAAAAAGGCTGGGAAGTACAATAGGCTTATAACCTCATTGACTACTGAGTCAAGACTGCTGTCTTTCTTCTGCATTCTCATTCATCAAATGCTCATATTGCTTCAAGGAACTCTGGCTCTAGTGCATTTTGGCTGGATGCTAATCAGGTAATGCATGATCACAGTATTTATATTTTACTGGTGGGCTAGAGATGGAAATGACACATACAGCTGGGACAAGAGAGTCTATTTATTTCCATGGAAGGAGGAATGGCTGCAATTTATTCAGCTGTATAATAAAGAAAATAATTCAGACAAACACAAACAGTTTTTTACTCAAATTGTGTGTAATGGATTGATCTATCCAAGTACTTTTATCACATCCATCATCATATAATCTGAGTACCTACAATTACATTATGATGTTCCTAAACACTCTCCCACAGTTTATTAGATTCGTTGCTAAAATCTATTCATTTATACCACTGAATATAAAGAATCAATGCTCTGAATGAGGCCCAGGAGGACAGACAAACATCCTAATGAGGAGGTGTTTTTCAAAAAGCAGATCCTACAAACTGACTACCATGAATTATGGCAAAAAATCTTCTGCCTACAAAGAAATATGATTTCCTCTACCACCTGTGATTTTTACCTCACTAACACTCTGAAACAATCCTTGCCTCTTTTGGACTAAAGTGACTTCATCAACCAAATTCCTGCCAGAGTTTATGATTTCATTTATCATCCACCTTCTTTTCAGTTGCTATTCAACTACATATCTACCCCTGTAACAGCTCTCTCACTCCAGTTCTTGGCCTCCTGATTTTTATACTCCCTGTTTAATTTGGTACAGCCTCCATCATGCCCACTTCTTCCTCAAAAACTTCCTATTCTGATCTCACCAAGACATGCATGTTTCTGGCCTCTGGGCCTGTCACACTTGAGGAAGGGGGACCTTTGTCTATCACATTTTTCCAAACACATAAATATGAAAGTAGTATAACAAGGAAACTAAATGATTAAAAGATGTACTTGCTTTATAGTTTATATAAAAAAAAAAAGGAAAATAAAGGTCATTGCCAAATATGTGCCCCTGAGGTGCTGTGTACAGAATATCTAAAACACGACGCACAAAGGCTTTGAAAAAAGGACAGGATAGAAATGTGCTAGCCCAGGGGTAGGCAAAATGCAGCCCAGGGGCCAGATGCAACCTGCCAGGCCATTGTATCTAGCCTGTGGGGCCCCTAAAACATTTAGAAATTAAGTATTAATCTGCCCCTGGCTGCCTGACATGCAGCCTTAATTGCCATTTCTCCTTTTTCTCTCTCTCAGTTAAGTCAATAGTTTTAAACCCCTCAGACTGCTGGGAAGACAAAAGCTGTGGCACTATCACAGGTGTGTAGCTTGAACCTTTAAGAGACTGCAAAATGGCTCCCTGATGAAAGTGAAAACAAACATACAAACAAAAAATCAGGAGAAAGCAGTCATTTCCAACTTCATACCTGAAGTGATCAGGATTATCACAAAGATTCAAAATAATATTGAGTCTGTGCATTAGAATGATTTGATTTTCCATGCTGTTTGTCAATTATAGCAGGTGGGTGCTTACTACAGCATGTCAGAAAAGGCTATTCAAGGTACTTCCACTTATGGACTACAGTGCACTTTCACTTCTGTATGCTTCAGATAACCCATAAATAAGAGCGGCAAATTGATCCATTAACATCTTCCAGTTAAAAACAAAATCCCTAATCTTAAAACAGCCTCACTCCCCAGCTGCCTTAACAAGTCAATTACAATTCAGTTTGCACAGCTGGCAATGGTTGCAGGTGGCCAGAAACACATTATAAAGGTGGCTACTTATTACACTGCAAATTAATATAGAGGAGATCGTGCAGAGATATTCTTTGAAAGCTAGTAATGCAAGTGCTTGGAGACAGCTGTTGGCTATAAACACAGGTTTCATTACACAATCTTGTCAAATTTAATACATTAGTAGTAGCCATACATACAAGGCACTATCGAATTCATACAAACATAGCTTTTTAAAGATGCTTCCACATACTTAACTCAGTGAATAATTATGGGTGTCCACTGAACTAACAGTCCATTCATGTGTCTCAAGGGTTCACTGGGAAAAGTGAACACATCTCTAGGGTACAATTCCAACAATTCAGGAGTCATGTTTTTTTAATTTAGGATCAGTTTGAATAATATGCATATTTTTAATTATTAAGAACGAAGGAGTTAGCCGAGCTGATATTTACTGTGTTTCCATAATAAAGACACAGACTACAGAAAAAAACATCTACAACAGCTCATTTTAATAAGGACCTGCATTTTGGCAAACATTTCAAGCATATCCAGCAGTCCAACAAATAACTGTAAAAGTGAAACATTCGTAAAGAGATGGGGAAACCATACAGGTGCTGTAGCTTTTATTCCCATTAAAACAATGATAAAACACCATATATAAATACGTATAACAAAAGACACATCTCAAAGTAAGAAATAGGTAATTGTGCAACATAATACATTTGCAATGTACTGCATGTTAAATACTGAAGTTGCATCAATCTATTCAGTGGTTAAATCCATCAAAACACTGATATCTCGTTTTTTTCTATACCGTTTTGCCAATAATTTGTATGCCTGATTTATGCAAAGTAATAGTTGTCTATTGGCTACTGTATGCACGCCATCACTCAGCTGCTTTGCCAGTCTGACCTCAGAGATTCAGATTCCATTGAAGTTACAAAGGTCAAGCTGCAGCATTTCCGCAACATATAGAGAAAATATAGTAGAAAGCAATAAACTGATGAGGAAAGATGCATGAGCTGGTACCAAGACAAATACTCCCTTGATGGAGTTTACACCTTCGACTTCTCTTTCAGAAACAACTTCAATATTTAGCACGCAATACACTGCAAATACATTATGCTGCATAAGTGCCTTTTGCTTAGCTGGAGATGTATGCATGATTATAATTTGCCAGGCCTCCAGAGGATCCGAGGCATGACATGCTAAATACAAACACACGAGTGCGTGCAGTGATCGGATAAAGTCTCCTGAGCGCTTTTTCCTTGCTCCAACACCTATTGCAATTATGCCAAACACCCCAATACATGGGCTTGTTGTAAAGTGTCACCTTACCACTGCACCAACCAGGTAGTGACGGTCCCCAACAAAAAAAATCAACACAATCTCAAAAACATGGGGAAAGGCAACCACTATCCCAGGATCCCCATTGCAGTGTTGCTGGGGCAGCCATCATCTAGAGCAGGGTTGCCCAACTTCTACGTGCCCAGCGCTGCACGCCACATAGACTCACCATCGCCCTCAGGCACCACCCCTGCCGTGGCAGGCAGATGGGCCAAGTCCCTGCGCAACGTGCACCCTCCTGAAGCAGTACTGAGGCATCATCCCCCCTTTTCCTGACTCCCCCAGACTCACCCCCAGCTCCCAGCTGCACTGCCCCTGCCCCACGCAGAACGTGGTGGGAGGGGAGGGGAGGAGGGAGAGGGAGCCCCACAGCAACAGGGCAGCTGGGCAAGGGGGGGAAGTGCACAATCATGAGCTGCACGTCACCCGGTCCCCCAGTCGGACATGTCTTAGAGGGCCGCGCTGCTCCTCCACGTTGGGCGACATGTGGCCCCTCCAGCAGCTATACCTGGGCGCCCCCCAGGGGACGGAGACCCCCCAGGGCCTGAGACTGGGCTGGGCCCAGGACCCCCCACCTGGGCAACCTCGCTCAGGGGCCAGACACTAGACCCCCATTGCAGCAGCCCCACAACATGCACCCATTCAAAGTATCCCCCCACCAGCAGCCAATCAGAGAAAGGGGCGCGATCCTCCCCCCCAAAACAAGCCAATGGGAGAAAGGGGCTCGAGGTCCCAGGCCAATCAGAGGGCGCAGCCCCTGCCCCGCAAGCCCCAGGGTCCCCCAAGGGCAGCGGAGGCGCCA